>NC_069501.1:754922739-754992739 GCF_027579735.1 Bombina bombina | reverse complement strand
CCCAGAGAAGCATTTTCAACAATTTGTGCCATAATTGCACAAGCGGTTTGTAAATAATTTCAGTGAGAAACCTAAAGTTTGTGAAAAAGTGAACATTTTTTTGTTTGATCACATTTGGCGGTGAAATCGTGGCATGAAATATACAAAAATGGGCCTAGATCAATACTTTGGGTTGTCTGCTAAAAAATATATATATAGTTTTGATAATTAAAGATAAAAAAGGCTCTATTTCTGTTTAAATGTAGTGATGGCAAAAATGCTAAAAATGCTCTGGTCTTTTAGGGAAGTTTCTATATGAAATGCCCGGTCCTTAAGGGGTTAATAATCTCAATGGATACCTTTGAGTTGGCTGGTAAAATCTTTACTACAAGAATAGTAAAAATGTAAGTGGCATGTGTTTTTTAATTTATTTATTGTGTATGACAATGTAAGGTTAAATTGTTATTTTATTATTTTTGTTCTAAAAGGTTTAGTGTATTTAGTCATTGTTCCCACAATAGTATTCACTGCTTTCATCTCCCAACAATGCAGAGTGGGTTTCTTTAGGAATGAAAAAACTGCAGTCTTGTAAAACTTAATGGGACAGTCTACATAAGAATTTTTATTGTATAAAAAGACAGATAATCCTTTATTACCCATTCCCTGGTTTTGCATAACCAACACAGTTATATTAATATATGTTTTACCTCTGTGATTGTGATTACCTTGTATCTAAGCCTCTGCAGACTGTCCCCTTATCTCAGTGCTTTCGAAAGACATGCAGTTTAGCAAATCAGTGCAGACTCCTAAATAACTCCACGGGAGTGGGCACAATGTTATCTATATGACACACATGAACTAGCACTGTCTGTGAAAAACTTTCAAAATGCTCTGAGCTTAGAGGTGGTTTTCAACAGTCTAGAAATCAGTTTGAGCCTACCTAGGTTTAGCTGTTGAAAAATAACACCAAGGAAACAAAGCAAATTTAATGATAAAAGTCAATTGGAAAGTTGTTAAAAATGTAATGCCCTATCTGAAGTTTAAATTTGACTAGACTGTCCCTTTAAGCCGTTGGGCAGATTTGATTTTCATTGCTAACAACATTTCTTCTGTTCGTCATCGATTTAAAATTCACTTGACAGTCAATAACCATATCTATGACATCACTGCAGGCACACAAACTGTTTTGCTTGCCCACATATCTTTACCTTCCAAAAACCAAGGTCTGGAACAGTTTCTGAACAAAAGCATGTACAACCCTAATGGAAGTTTCAAATCTGTAATATAACTACATAGTTTCCCTTTATGGCAAATATTTACAGCTCAAAGGGATTCCCTTTGTAGAATCATCTATCCAACAATTATTAAAGGACCAGTTAATACTGTAGATTTGCATTATCAACAAATGCATGATACAAAAAAGATCTGATATTCAAGCGAGTAGTAGATTTTTTTCTTACAAATTTCAGTTATGTCTATTTCCACTACCCCTGTGTCATATGACAGCCATCAGCCAATTACAAATGCATATACGTATATTCTGTGAAGTCTTGTAAATGCTCAGTAGGAGCTGGTGACTCAAAGATTTGTTAATGGAAGTAAATTGGATAGTTTAAAATTGCATGCTCTATCTGAATCATAAAAGTATAATTTTGACTTGTGTCCCCCTTTAAGGATTCCATCCAAATGTCTTGCGCTGTAACATGAACATTTAGTGCATGAATCAATAAATGTAATGTGCACATTGACACTTCATTTTTTATGGGAAAACAAATTGTAAATTACATAGAAAATTCTGTAGGTTAAATTCCAAACCAAAAGAGATAGCTCCCACTAAAATTATTGCCAGGTAATTAGCTTTACTACTCTCCGTGTTACCCAGTGAACGTAATATATTTATAATGATATCGTTTCTGATTATTTTTTTTACCACTCAAAAGTTTTCGAATCAGTGATAAAAATAAGTATTTTGAGAGCTCTATGGAGGTTAGTGTTTTAAATTGTCAGCTGAACACTATATATAAATATTTGAAGAGGCTTGAAAATGCTGTTTTTTCCACTATATTCATTTAGGAAGAAAACAACAAGCTTAAAAAACATAAAAAAAATAATGTGAAGATGAGCTAATAAAAAACAAACAAAAACGTGAAATTATTAGTGCACATGGAAGCAGCAGCAGCAGCAGCAGCAGCAACAGCAATAGCACAAAAATAAAAGTACTCACGCAGAATCTACTGGCCAGAAGTTGATCAGTGTAACAGGACTGAAAGACAAAAAAATGGTGAGGTGAAGAAAAAGGTAGAACTAGCAAAGAGAAATAGGGAAGAAAATAAAAAAAAAATACATGGAATGAGAGTTCTGAAATAAACATGAATGGCAATTTAAGCAGCTAATGAAGAAACAAGTTCAAAAAGGCTTTAAAAAATAAAAAGCTGGAACAACAGTAAACTGAAAGAAATACACTGGGAGGAGAAAATTGTTAATAGGAATAAGTAAAAACATTGCATTTTACAAAGTTTTACTACTCGCTAAATAAACAAAATGAAAAGATCTAGAAATTGTCAATTGAATTATATTATATATACAGTGTGTGTGTTGGAATATTCAATTTGCCTTTATTACAGCTGTAAGCATTATTTCACAATCAGAGCAAAACTAGAACAAGGAGTTATGATCTCGGAGGGAAGTAATTTTCTTATGCATTTCTTTATTGAAAATGTGGTTGATTTAGGGATTAGACTTCTGTTAGAGGTGGCAAAACACTAAGATAATTCAGTAATTCCTGCTGTATGCATAAGGTTATCCCAAGAGTGCATTACAGTAACACAATACTTAAAAAAAGGTACTTGTATGAAAGAGCAGCATCTTAACAAGGTTAAGGTTAAAGTGTCATGAAACTCAAAAAATGTCATGATTCAGATAGACTATACACTTTTCCAAATTACTTCTGTTATCAAATTTGCTTCATTCTCTTGGAATCCTTTGTTGAAGGAGAAGCAATTGCACTGCCGGGATCTATCTGAAAACATCTGGTGAGCAAATAACAGACAAAACATAATTTATGTAAGAACTTACCTGATAAGTTAATTTCTTTCATAGTGGCAAGAGTCCATGATCTAGTGACGTATTGGATATACATTCCTACCAGGAGGGGGCAAAGTTTCCCAAACCTCAAAATGCCTATAAATACACCTCCCACCTCACTCATACCTTAGTTTAACGTGTAGCCAAAAAGTAAGGTGTAAAAGAAGGAGTGAAAAGCATACAAAAAAAATCATATCCACCAAAAATAGTGTGGGTCTCATGGACTTTTGCCACTATGAAAGAAATTAATTTATCAGGTAAGTTCTTACATAAATTATGTTTTCTTTCATGCAAGTGGCATGAGTCCCTGAGCTAGTGATGTATGGGATATAATACCCAAGATGTGGAAATTCATGAGTCACTAGAAAGGGAGGGATAAAATAACAAGAGCTAAATCCGCTGAGAAATTAAACCAAAAAAAAAAAATAATTACGTTTTCTTAAAAAATTCAAAACCTCTCAAATCATAGGCACTAGAATCAAACTAAGACAGCTGTCTGAAGAACCTTTCTACCAAAGGCTGCTTCCAAATCCACATGCTTCCACATCAAAATGGTAAAATTTAGTAAAAGTATGCAAAGAAGACCAAGTTGCTGCTTTGCAAATTTGATCAACTGAAGCTTCATTCTTAAAAGCCCAAGTAGTGGCAACTGATCTTGTAGAATGAGCTATTAATTCTCTGAGGCGGAGACTGCCCCGCCTGCAAAAAAGATTTGTGAATCAAAAGTTTCAACCAAGATGCTAAAGAAATAGAGGCTTTCTGACCTTTCCTGGGACCAGAAAAAAAATAACAAATAGACTAGAAGTCTTTCTGAAATCTTTAGTAGCCTCCACATAATATTTCAAAGCTTTTATCACAAAGAATGTAAAGATCTTTCAAGAGTATTCTTAGGATTAGGACACAAGGAAGGAACAACAATTTGCCTACTGATGTTGTTAGAATTCACTACTTTAGGTAAAAATTTAAATGAAGTCCGCAAAACAGCCTTATCCCAATGGAAAATCAGATAAGGAGACTCATAAGAGAGAGCAGACAATTTGGAAACTCTTCTAGCAGAAGAGATAGCCAAAAGAAATAACACTTTCCAAGAAAGTAGTTTAATATCCAAAGAATGCATAGGCTCAAAAGGAGGAGCCTGCAAAATCTTCAAAACCAAATTGAGACTCCAAGGAGGAGAAATAGATTTAATAACAGGTTTGATATGAATCAAAGCCTGAACAAAACAGTGAATGGCAGGAAGGTTAGCCATATTTCTATGAAATAAGACAGGAAGAGCAGAAATTTGTCCTTTTAAAATGTTTGCAGACAACCCCTTATCCAAACCATCCTGAAGAAACTGTAAAATCCTAGGAATTCTAAAAGAATGCCAGGAATAATTATGAGTGGAACACCAAGAAATATAGGTTTTCCAAACCTGATTATACATTTTCCTTGAAACAGACATACAAGTCTGTATCATAGTGCTAATCACTGAGTCAGAGAAACCTCTATGACTAAGCGTTCAATTTCCATGACTTCAAATTTAAAGATTTGAGATCCTGATGGAAAAACAGTCCTTGAGACAGAAGGTCTAGCCTTAAAGGAAGTGGCCAAGGCTGGCAACTGGACATCCGGGCAAGATCCATATACCAAAAGCTGTGAGGCCATGCTGGTGCTATCAGAAACAACTGAGGTTGTTCCATTATGATCTTGGAGATCACCCTTGGAAGAAGAACCAGAGGCGGAAAAATATAAGCAGGTTGGTAAAACCAAGGAACTGCTAAGGCATCCACTATCTCTGCCTGAGGATCCCTGGACCGAGAAAGGTATCTGGAAAGCTTCTTGTTTAGATGAGAGGCCATCAGAATTATTTCTGGAAGACCCCACATCTTGTCAAGATGAAAAAACCTATCTTGATGAAGAGACCAGTCCCTGGATGTAAAGTTTGATGGCTGAGATAATCCGCTTCCCAATTGTCTACACCTGGCATATGAATCGCAGAAGATAGACACGAGTTGGATTCTGCCCAAGAAAGTATCCGAATACTTCCTTCATTGCTGAAGGACTGCGAGTCCCTCCTTGATGATTGACATATGCCACTGTTGTGATATTGTCTGTTTGAAAATGAATGTAAAGTTCAATAGAGGCCACGCCTGAAGAGCTCTGAAAATAGCACGGAGTTCTAAAATACTGATTGGTAACCTCTTGATTGTGCTGTCAGAGACCCCCAGAAATCTCCCCAACCTGTAAGGCTTGCATCTGTTGTGATCACAGTCTAGGTAGGACAAACAAATGAGGCCGCTTGAACAATAAGGTGATGGTCGAACCACCAAATCAGAGTGAGTTGAGTGTTGGGATTTAAGTATATGAGTTGTGATATCCGAGTATAATCCCTGCACCATTGGTGCAACATGCAAAGCTGTAGAGGTCTCATATGAAAACGAGCAAAGGGGATTGCGTCTGATGCTGCATTCATGATACCTAAAACATCCATGCACATAGCCACTGAAGGAAATGATAGAGACTGAAGGTTTAGACAGGCTAAAATTAACTTAATTCGTCTCTTGTCTGTCAGAGAAAGAGTCATAAACACTAAATCTATCTGGAAACCTAAAAAGGTGACCCTTGTCTGAAGAATCAAGAAACTCTTTTGTAAATTGATCCACCAACCATGTCTTTGAAGAAACCACACTAGTCGTTTCGTGTGAGATTCGGCTAAATGAAAAGATTGAGCTAGTACCATGATATCATCTAAATAAGGAAACACAGCAATACCCTGCTCTCTGATTACAGATAGAAGGGCACTGAGAATCTTTGAGAAGAAGCTGTCGCTAGGCCAAACAGAAGAGCGACAAATTGGTAATGCTTGTCTAGAAAAGAGAATTTCAGAAAACGATAGTGGTCTGGATGAATCGGAATATGAAGATAAGTGTCCTGTAAGTCTATTGTGGACATGAAATGACCTTGCTGAAGAAAAGGCAGAATAGTCCTTATAGTCACCATCTTGAAAGTTGGGACTCTAGCAAAACAATTTAGAGACTTCAGATCCAGAATTGGTCTGAACAAACCTTCTTTCTTTGGGACAATTAATAGATTTGAATAAAAACCCAAATCCCGTTCCTGCAGAGAAACTAGAACAATCGCCCCTGAAAGCTCAAGGTCTGAAACGCATTTCCGAAAAGCCTGAGCCTTCACAGGGTTTGTTGGAACATGAGAAAGAAAGAATCTTCCCATGGGAGTTCATAATCTGAAACCTATTCGATACCCCTGAGAAACAATATTCTGTATCCACTGGTTTTGAACAGAGACTGTCCAAATGTGTTGAAATAATTAAATCTGCCCCCCACCAGTTGAACTGGTTTGAGGGCCGCACCTTCATGCAGTCTTTTGGGCTGGATTAGGTTTTTTAAAGGCTTGGATTTATTCCAATTCGGAGATGGTCTCCAATTGGAGCCAGAGGTCTTAGGGGAAGAAGAGTTTTTTTGTTCTCTATTCTGACGAAAGGAACGAAAACGATTGGGAGCTTTACATTTACCCTTAGATTTATTATTTTGGGGCAGAAAAACTCCCTTTCCCCCAGATATAATAGAATCCAATTGGGAACCAAATAAATTACTACCCTGAAATGATAAAGATAGTAATCTAGAATTAGACACCATATCAGCATTCCAAGATTTAAGCCATAAAGCTCTTCTAGTAAGAATAGCTAAAGGCATAGATTTAATATCAATCTTAATGACATCAAATATAGCATAATAAATAAAATGATTAGCATGTTGAAGTAGAAGAACAATGCTAGATAATTCAGGATCTGTTAGCTGTTGAGCTAAACTGTACAACCAAAAGGTTGAAGCAGCAGCAACATCAGCCATAGAAATGGTAGGTCTAAGAATATAGCCAGTATGTAAATGTGATATTCTAAGATAAGATTCAATTTTCCTATCTAAAGGACCATTTAAAGAAGTACCATCTTCCATAGGAATAGTAGTAAGTTTGGCCAAAGTAGAAATAGCCCCATCAACCTTAGGGACTTTTCCCCAAAACTCTAAATTAGCCACAGGTAAAGGGTATAACTTTTAAAACCTAGACCATTCCTTAGTAATCATATGAGAGATCGCATCTGGAATAGGAAAAACTTCAGGAGTAACCAAAGAAGTTTTATAAACAGAATTCAAACATTTGGTATTCTTGTTATCAAGAGGACTAGATTCCTCAATACCCAAACTAAACAATAATTCCTTTAATAAAGAACAAATATATTCAATCTTAAAAACAAAAGGTTGATTTATCAATTTCAAACTCTGAAGTTGGATCCTCTGAGCCAGAGAAATCGTCATCAGCAGAAGATACTTCAGTTTGCTGATGATCAATACAGGCTTCATCAGATTTATGAGAAGGAGATTTATGTTTATGTTTATTTAAAGTCAGAATAACAGTCATAGCCTTCTGTATGGCTGCAGCAATATAATATTTAATATCTACAGGAATATCATGTACATTAGACTGTGAAGATTTAACAGTAGATGCATTTGTACTTATAGAAACATTATCAGCATGTAAAAACTTTTCATAACAAGTGCCACATATTTGAGCTGAAGAAGCATGATCAGCTTATTTACAACATACACACTTAGCTTTGGTAGAATTGTGTTCAAGCAGCTTAGTTCCTACAGTAACATCAGAGGCAGGATCAGCCAGACATCTTGCAAAATGTAACAAAAAAGAATAAAATAACATTTAAACAAAATATCCAATTTCCTCAAAGAGCAGTTTCAGGAATGGGAAAAAATACTTATGATAAATCTTTTTTATACAAAAGTAAAATCAAAAGCAAGCAACCTAGCCCTCTAAGATCAAAAGAGAGCAGATAGCAAAAAGAGGGAGAAACTTATATAACAAATTTAAGGCGCCAAAAACGGCGCAAATGCAGAGCAAAAAAAATGTTGGCGTCAAAGATAAATGTCCCGACTCCCGTCCTAACAGGAGCAACTTCACGCCAAAAATCCTTGTGACAAGAAAGTCTCAAGAAATTACGTGACTCGCATCACGACAGACGCAACTTTGCATCAAAAATCTTTGCGCCAAAAATGACGCAATAAAAGGTAACATTCTCCGCAAAGTTTTTGAAAAAAAACAGACTAAGGTAAAAATTAACTGGATCCCCAGGTAGGCCTAAAACACCCATAAACATCATTCCCAAGCTGAAACTGTTTAGACTGCAAAGGGAAATTCACAGACCTGACTCATGGCAAATATATACAATATACATTAAAAATTTTATAAGATAAAGAGCCAAACATAGCTGAGAGTGTCTTAAATGATATATACTTACCAGAAGACACCCATCCACATATAGCAGACAGCAAAACCAGTACTGAAACATAGCAGCAGAGGTAATGGTAGAGGAGTATAATGTTGAACTGCAAAGGGAGGAAGAGATGAATCTCTGCGACCAATTACAAAGAGCCTTAGAATAGATTTCCCACAGGTGAAAACATGGCATCATTAGGCAATACTCCCTTCACATCCCTCAGACAAACATTGTACTTTGAGAGGAACTGGGCTTCAATATGCTTAGAAGCGCCTATCACAGAAGAAAATCAAGCACAACTTGCTTCACCACCTCCACAAGGAAGCAACGTTTGTAAAACTAAAGTATGAGTAAGGTGGGAGGTGTATTTATAGGAATTTTGAGGTTTGGGAAACTTTGCCCCCTCCTGGTAGGAATGTATATCCCATACAACACTAGCTCATGGACTCTTGCCACTTACATGAAAGAAATGTGTAACCACCAATCAGTCATAGTATTGCTGTTGCTGAGCATATGTACATATGCTTTTCTACAAAGGATACCAAGAGAACAGAGCAAATTTGATAATACAAGTACATTGGAAAGTTGTTTAAAATTACATGCTCTACTTGAATCATTAAAGTTTAATTTTTCCTTTACTGTCCCTTTAAGTTGCTTAAATTTAAATTGAAACCAGCACAGCTCTATCACTTCCTGTGTGCTCCCCACTAATGCTCATTGGCTGATGGGCGCCTCCTACTAATGCTCATTGGTTGAGTAGTACTTCTTGTTCTTATTCCATGAACAGTTCTTCTTGCTCTTTGAGCATTAGTGAAAAGTACTTATAAGTTAAGGAAGCATTAGTAGTATTTGCACTTCAAATCTACTCAGGTAAGTTAAGGAAGCATTAGTAGGATATGCACTTTTTACACAAATTTACTCAGTCAATGAAAACATCAAACTGCTGCACCTTCATATGAATGATAGAGCATTTTCAAGTGCAATGTCTGTTTAGGATTAAACTTCAGAAGGAAAACATTGGCAACCTTGGCTGATCTTTTAGTTCTCAAAACCTATTCTGTTAGTTAAAAATAAATAATAATAAAAAAGTGCACATATGATCACAAAATGTAGTTGACATAATCACAAACATTTGCAGACTACAGGACACATGGCAGGGTTATGATTTCACCTCTTCCCCTAACCATTCTACCAACAGGAGGGCTCCTAAATGCTTCATATTTAATGTTATCTTCCAGGCAGATGGGATACTGCAACCTTTCAGATGTAGGATTTGCACCTGTATTGTCTGATAACAGGAAGGATGGATGAGTTTACATAATAAATATCTCTGCTGTAGCTGCTGCCTGCTATTACTGCTTATTTCTGATTTGTGGTTTCTAATCAAACTATTATTCATATAAAAAGCCACACGTCCTTTGAAACTATTAGAAAACTGTAAACAGAAAGCTTGCTTATAATATCACATTCTATGCTGAGAATATTGTATAAGCATTATTTAAAGCTGATCCTTTCATGTGCAGCAGTAGGAAACATTGGAATGTAAACAGGCTGATTACTTTGTTTGCTAATTATATATATTACATTTATTTAAAATAGATTTTTTTGTCAGTTCAACAATTTTAAACAAACAGCCCCCCCCCCCCCCCCCCCCCCCAGAATACTCACGTTTCCATGTTGTCTCCTTCAAGAACAGTTTGAACAGGTAAGTAGCCCATCCTTGGATGTTTAGCAAAATATCTTTTTGTCCTGAATTTGTTCTTCAAGACCTTGGCAAAGTCACGAACATCTTCTCCAGATGTAGTCTGAAAGAAAAAAATAAATGCATGGAGGTGAAACTATGTGCCAGGTAATGCTTTATTTTTTAATGGGTGAAAAAAACAAAACTTAAATTAAGCAGAAATCTATTCAGCATTCTCCTTGAGAAAATATGCATTCAGGCATTAAGTGTTTTACAAGAAAGCACTTGGCACATACCCATTATTTAGCAGCTTATGACAATGTGATTTAGCATTTGTCAGTCCTTTTTATTCTACTTCAAAAGTTCAAAATGAAATTCTCTTAGGGGATTGCGGTTTTATTATGCCAATAGCACAACATTTTTTTACTAAAAAGACGTGACCACAAAACGTCCATCAAGCTAGGGAATTACATATGAGGGGAGCTCATTATTTATGTTAATTTTAGAAATACATGATATATAAAAATACATGTCAACTATAAAGAAGCAAAATATTGAACATAGTTATCCAACATATGGCTATTGGCTAGAAGGAGTTTATCTAACTGTGCTTTTATGAGCTCAATTGTAAACCATGAACACATTTAGTAGCTGACAATACTCAAACAACATTATTTTTTTTGTTTCAAAACATAGGTATTGGAAATTAAAGTGTATTGCTTTATTAATAAATTACTTACAGGAGTACAATATTCCACCATTGGATAGTGCATTTTGTGGCCTTTAGCAACGCGGCCAGAAAAGAAGCAGCTTTGGCAGATGTCATAGTTAAAGTGCTTTAAACTCCTGTATCTATAATGAGGGGGGGAGAAGAAAAAAAAAAAAATTAAGCATAAATAAATCATTGAAAACATTAATAATGAAATTCCTTTTCCAAGTGTAAAAAATAAATTGTATATAAATTTAGGGTATGTTCAAACTGCTTTTTTTATATGCATATTTTTCTCTCTCAAAGTAGCCCAATTAACACGTGTGTGGAGAAAAGGACCCCTTGCCTAGGTCTGATGGAACACTTACAAAATGTTCCTTGTACAGGCAAGTTGTGAGGAACCCAATACATAGAATCGATAAAACTTAGCAAACATGTCAAAGAAAGACCATGGGGCCGAATTATCAAGCTCCGAATGGCCCCTGTTTCCGTGCAAGCCTTCAGGCTCTCCAGAAACAGTAGTTATGAAGCAGCAGTCTAAAGACCGCTGCTCTATAACTTGTCCGCTGCCTCTGAGGCTGCCATCTTCAATCTGCCCGATCCTATATGATCAGGCTGATTGACACCCCCTGCTAGCGGCCAATTGGCCATGAATCTGCAGGGGGCGCCATTGCACAAGCAGTTCACCAGAACTACTTGTGAAATGATAAATGCTGACAGAGTATGCTGTCAGCATTTATCGATGTGTGGCGGACATGATACGCTACATTGTATCTACATTGCCCCCATGTGTCTTACCTTGCACAACTGTTCTTAACAGGCTTGATTGTACCTGGCCTATTCTGACCCCAAAACTCTAATAGAACAGAATGAGCTCTCAAAAAACGTAGACCCCTGAGTTTATACCAATGACACCATTGACATCATATCCGATTGTCAAAATTAAAGGTTATTTCCCAAATGAGAATTTAGCTTTTAATTAACTTCTAAAATACTTAATAAAAAATATATGAATAGAATTTATTATTGCTAAGACTTTTTAGTCCAATGTATGAATATATATATATGTGTGTGTGTATGTATGTATATGTGTATATATATATATATATATATATATATATATATATATATATATATATACATACATACATATATATCTATGTACACACACATACACACATACATACACACACACGCACATATATATATATACATGCACACATTGTGTAAAATAGCACCAAAAACACCCTTAAGAGGTGTATTAGGAAGCACATAAACAAATCTGAATAGTGAAGAAGTGCAAAATATTTAAAAAAAAAAAAGGCAAAGTAGTAAAGTTCCAGGAGGTCCCTCAGGTAACTAAGAAGTGTTGGCATCCATTTAAATAAAGCATTGAGTGAAAAACATCTTGTGAATTTAGGTACCCCAGTTTGTCTGTGCTCCTCAAAATAGTACATTACTAGGTTTGCTTAGTTTTATCAATTCAAGACAATTTCAAAACATGAAAAAGTGCTGGTACTGATTAATAGCTATTGGGTTTAGCACTACTTTTATAGGTAAAAAGATATAAAGCTATAGAAACTTCAGATTCAGCTCAGGTATTTTTTTTGGCTTTCCTACATTGGGATTTGGTCAACATTTTTCTCACCATTTAAATAGCCTTGTTCGACTTCTAAACTTTGGGTGTCAACCCTGACCTATTTACTGTACACGCCCATGACTTTGATAATGTAATAAGATGCATATAACTATTAACAGAGACAATATTCTATAAAGAGTGTCTTGTAATGTGACATTACTTTTATATTACTTGTAACGTGACAAATTATATTACTAAAAAACATGTCTGTCGTGTATATGAAAGAGTGGATGTTACAGATATTAAAAATATATAGTTCTTATGTGAAAAAAGGCTGAGTAAAAGCTGTTTAAATCAAACAGGAAGTGCCTAGTTGTAGGCATTTGTGACCAGCTCATTGGCTGGTTAGCTCAATAGCTCCTACAAAAAAAGTTGGTGAATTCAATAAGGAGCTTTAATATTTATATAAAAAAAAACAAAAAAAACAACACTATAATGCATTTTGCAGCACTGTCCTTTACATGAAACTGGACAAAATTGAGTATCATGTCCCTTTAATAATAACAATCATCAGGTTCAGGAGAAACCCATTAAAATGTGACATTTATTTACTAGTATAATGGGTAATGTACAATACCTGTTGACGTATTGCTAATCTTGGTTGCTTTATTTTATGTCTGTCAACAGACATCCATTTTATTTAATACTCTGTAGAGGCTTATATTTTTGTAAAGTTATCAAGGAGTGAATAAAAACATAATTTATGCTTACCAGATAAATTCCTTTCCTTCCTGGCAGGTAGAGTTTACAACTTAATTCCTTACTGTTGGGAATACAACACCTGGCCACCAGAAAGAGGCAAAGAGACCCAGCCAAAGGCTTAAATATCCCTCCCACTTTCCCTATCCTCCCACTTTCCCTATCCCCCATTCATTCTGCCTAGGGAACAAGGAAAAGTAGGAGAAACATCAGGGTATAAATGTGCCAGAAGAAATAATATAAAAAGGGAGCCGTCCAACAAAAATAAATTACGGGCAGGGTCATGGACTCTCCCTGCTAGGAAGGAAAGGAATTCATCTGATAAGAATAAATAATGTTTTCCTTCCATAAGGCAGGGAGAGTCCACAACTTCATTCCTTACTGTTGGAAAAACTATACCCAAGCTCCAGAGGACACAGAAGGAATAACGGGAAAGAACAAAAAAGAACCAGACCCTATTCTGAGGGCACCACAGTCTGCAAAACCTTTCTCTCGAAAGCTGCTTCAGTCGAAGCAAACACATCAAACTTGTAAAATTTTGAAAAAGTGTATAAGGAGGACCAGCTGCCTTACAAATCTGATCCATAGAGGCTTTGTCCTTAAAAGCCCAGGAGGAAGCCACTGCTCTAGTGGAATGAACCGTTATCCTCTCAGGAGGCTGTCACCCCACTGTCTCATAAGTTAAGCGGATGACACTCCTCAACCAGAAAGATAGTTTTTTGTCATCTTACACTTCCCGTATAGATGACAAACAAAGAGGAAGATTCTCTGAATTCCTTAGTAGCCTCAAGAAAGAACTTCAAGGCAAAAAACACATCTAGATTGTGACACAAGCGTTCCTCCTTTGTGTCCTAATCCTACTTCAGCGAAGGAACGACAATTTCTTGATTAATGTTACGATCCGACACCACCTTAGAGAGGATTCCTAATTTAGTACATAAAACCGCCTTATCAGCATGGAAAACAAGATAAGGGGGGTCACATTGCAAAGCAGAAATCTCTGAAACTCTGCGCACAGAGGCAATAATTTGTAACTTTGGTAGAACCAGCATCAGGCAGCGTTTTTCCAGAAGTAGCTTCTGATCCAGGGTCAATCTGAGACATCTTGCAATATGTAAGAGAAAAAACAACATATAAAGCAAAATCTATCAAATTCCTTAAATGACAGTTTCAGGAATGGGAAAAAATGCCAATGAACAAGCCTCTAGTAACCAGAAGCAAAAGAAAAATGAGAATGACGCCACATCCGGTGACGCCGATACTTTTGGCACAAAACGCCAAAAAAATGACGCAATCACGAACAACTTCCGGGGACAAGTATGATGCCGGAAATGACAAAGAAATTTTTTGCGCCAAAAAAGTCCTCGCCAAGAATGACGCAATAAAATGAAGCATTTTCAGCCCCCGCGAGCCTATCAGCCCACAGAGAAAAGAGTCAATTTAAAGGTAAGAAAAAAATTGATTATTCATATGCATTATCCCAAATAATGAAACTGTCTGTCTGAAATAAGGAATATTGATCATCCTGAATCAAGGCAAATAAATGTTTAAACACATATATTTAGAACTTTTACATAAAAGTGCCCAACCATAGCTGAGAGTGTCACAAAAAATAAGATTTACTTACCCCAGGACACTCATCTACATGTAGTAGAAAGCCAAACCAGTACTGAAACGACAATCAGTAGAGGTAATGGTATATAAGAGTATATCGTCGATCTGAAAAGGGAGGTAAGAGATGAATCTCTACGACCGATAACAGAGAACCTATGAAAAAGATCCTGTAGAAGGAGACCATTGAATTCAAGGCAATACTCTCCTCACATCCCTCTGACATTCACTGCACACTGAGAGGAAAACCGGGCTCCAGCCTGCTGCATAGCGCATATCAACGTAGAATCTAGCACAAACTTACTTCACCACCTCCATGGGAGGCAAAGTTTGTAAAACTGATTTGTGGGTGTGGGGAGGGGTGTATTTATAGGCATTTTGAGGTTTGGGAAACTTTGCCCCTCCTGGTAGGAATGTATATCCCATACGTCACTAGCTCATAGACTCTTGCTAATTACATGAAAGAAAAAAGAACCTTCCAAGATAACAATTTAATGTCAACAGTATACATAGGCTCAAACGGAGCCTGCTGAAAAACACGAAGAACAAGATTGAGGCTCCAAGGCGGAGCCCCAGACCTAAACATAGGTCTGATCCTAGTCAGAGCCTTAAAGGACTGCACATCCGGAAGCTTAGCCAATTTCTTGTGCAGTAACACCGACAGGGCCGATATCTATCCCTTCAGGGAACTAGCAGACCTTTCTCCAGACCATCCTGGAGAAAAGATAAAATTCTGTCAACCTAAACCTTATGCCAGGCAAAGCCATGCTCTTCACACAAGCACAAAGTAAGTCCTCCACACTTTATGGCAGATACGATGAGTAACTGGCTTACAAGCTTAAATCAGAGTGTCGATAACAATCTGAGAAAACCCTCTCTTGGCTAAGACTAAGCGTTCAATCTCCACACAGTCAGCCTCAGAGAATCTAGATTCTGATGAATGAAGGGACCCTGTATAAGCAGATCTCTGTGTTAAGGTAACCTCCACTGAGGAGATGAGGACATCCCCACCAGATCCGCAAACAACGTCTTTCGTGTCCACGATGGAGCAATCAGAATCACTGATGCTCACTCCTGCTCCCCCCAACACAAGGGAGAAGCAGTAATGGAGGAAAAAGATATAGGAGTCTGAACCTCCATGGTACTGATAGGGCATCTACCAGTTCTGCCTGAGGATCCGTTCACCTCGACCCATACCTAGGTAGCTTGGTATTGAGGCAGGATGCCATGAGATCTATCTCTGGCGTCCCCCACTCGCTGCATATCTCTGCAAACCCCTGCTTCCCAGTTGTCCACACCCGGAATGTGGATCACTGACAGCATACATCTGTGAGTCTCTGCCCACTCTAGTATCTGAGATACTTCTCTGATATTATGTGAAGATGCTGTTTGCCATATCCGTTTTATATGCATCTGCCAGGTTTTAGCTTAGATATTATGTAGCTATTTCCCTTTGCAAGATTTATCCTGCTCATTCTGTGGCATTGGCATTGATTTTGTATGCTCCACCAATGTCCCATGTGTGATAAATGTATAAATGTATATAGAGTATTTATATGTATATGTATAGCATTGTTGCTTTAGGGCTTACAATTGTATCTTTCTTCAGCAAGCAGTGAAACTGTTAAACTGGTAAATGAAATTGAGGGCGTTATTTATTTTACCGTTTGACCAATCAGGCAATAATATACCTGTTTTAAACCCCACTCCCACAATCACACCTCATACTATGACTATGGCCTGAGGGCCAAAACATGTTAGCATTGGTGTAACACCCCTGTTTCACCCTGGGATGCTTTCTACTATTTTTAAGTACGCCAATAAAGTATTGACTTTTTATTTTTTCTACAACAGTGGTTCCACTTTCTTGTTTTGTTCTTTTCTCATCGCCAAGGGATTTCTTGTTTCCCCTGATGGTTGATGTAGGCAACAGAGGTTATATTGTCTGATTGGAATCTGATAAACTGGGACAAACCCAGAAGGGGCCAAGCATTCAAGGTATGGAAGATTGCCCGAAGTTCCAATATATTGATCAGAAGGGAGGACTCCTCCCGAGTCCCCAGCCCTTGTGCCTTCTTGGCACCCCAAACAGCTGCCCAGCCGAAAAGGCTTGCTTCCGTAGTCACAATATCCCAGAAGGGTCTCAAGAAGCACGTGCCTTGGGACAGATGATCTGGACAGAGCCACCAAGAGAGGGAGTCTCAACAGGTTTTCCAGCACAATCTGTTAAGACAGATCTGAATGGTCGCCGTTCCATAGTGCATAGTTGTAAGGGTCTGAGATGGAATCTGGCAAAGTGAATGATGTTCATACAGGACACCAAGAGTCCAATCACCCCCATACATGGCCACTGAGGGTATCAAGGAGGCCTGGAGGGCAAGACATGCAGTAGTTAGTTTGCAACATCTCTGATCTGTGAGAAATATTCTCATGGTTTTAGAGTCTATTACTGTCCCCAGGAAATTCACCCTTGTACTTGGAGTAAAAGAACTCTTTTCCAAGTTTATCTTCATTCCATGTGATCGAAGAAGACTGAGAAGGGACTCTGAGTGTTCTTCCACTAGACGAAAAAGATGGTGCCTGCACCAAGATATTGTCCAGGTAAGGTGCTACTGCAATACCTCATGTTCTGGCAACGGCTAAAAGAGCCCCCAGAACCTTCAAAAATATCCTTGGAGCAGTAGTTAGGCCAAACAGAAGAGCTATGAACTGGAAGTGCTGGTCCAGAAAAGCAAACCTCAGGAACTGAAAATGTTCCCTGTGTATCGGAACGTGAAGGTATGCATCCTTCAGGTCTATGAACCAGAGGAAGGATTGACAGTATTGTCTCCATCTTGAAAGAGGGAACACTCAGAAACTTGTTTAGGAACTTTAGGTCCAGAATTGGATGGAAAGTTCCCTCCTTTGTTTGGAACCACGAAAAGGTTTGAATAAAACCCCAAACCTCTTTCTGCTGTAGGTACCGGGACAATTACTCCTAGAGAGGAGGGATCCCGTATGCAACTTAAAAAGACAGTCCTCTTTTCTGGTCTTGTAGACAGACTGGAGAGTAGGAATCTGCCCCATGGTGTATGAAATTGGAATCCTATCCGGTATCCCTGCGAAACAACCTCCAGGACCCAAGGATCCTATACATCCTGGAACCAAGCGTCTGGGGGCCACCCCTTCATGCAGATTTGTTCTAGCGGGCTTCTTAGTCTGTTTGGACTTATTCCAGGACTAAACCGTCTTCCAAATACTCTTGGGCTGCTCGGACTTGGATGAAGATTGCTGTCATTGTTATTTGTCAGAACGAAAGGAATGAAAATTAGACAATTGCCATCCCTTAAGCTTATTCTTCTTATCCTGCGGAAAGAATTCACCTACCTTTCCCTCCGGTAACCATAGAAATAATGGAGTCCAGCCCTTGACCGAATAAAATCTTCCCCTTGAAAGGAAGAGAAAGGATTCTGGATTTAGAAGTCATAGCCTCAGACCAAGACTTCAACCAGAGAGCCCGGCGGGCTAGAACTGCAAACTCAGAAGCCTTTGCATTTATGTGAATAATTTGCATATTTGGGTCACAGATGGAGTTAGCATTTCTCAGAGCTTTAATCTCTCCTGAATATCCTTGAGGGGAGTTTCCACCTGGGGGATAGTGGTATGCTTAGCCAGCGTAGAAATAGCGCCATCCACCTTAGGAATGAAGCCCCACAAAGCCAATTGAGAGTCAGGGATTCGGAATAAAGGGGGAAAAAGAAGTTCCTATTCTTTCCCATGTTACTAATAATATTTGCCATTTTAACTGGCACAGGAAAAGTCAGAAGGACCTTCCTGTCTAATTTAGGGATCTTAGGTTCCTCAGAGAGTTTAGCCTCTGGAACCTCTAGCGTAGACAAAACCTCCTTTAATAAAAAACGCAGATGCTCAATTTAAAATCTAAAAGGAGGGATTCCCCACTGAAGGATGTTTAGAAACTGAAGTTTCCAACTCAGAAAGTTCACCCTCTGAAGCAACAGAGGTTAACTCATACTCCGATAGCTGGGACATAGTAGCTAAATCCGACAAATATTTAGATGACTCTAGGTCTCTTATGTTTGCTAGAGGGAGGTAAGGCACTCAGGGCCACAGATACCACCAACTGTAACCTCCAGATTAGGGCTGCACGATAAATCGCATATGGGATTTAAAACCCGTGATTAATTGCCGTGAATTAAAAACCGCGAGAGTTCGCAATTTTTTGCTAAAAAAAATAAATAATCCTCAGATTTGGCTGTACAGCATTGATTTGTATTGGATTTCTTGCAAACCAGCTCCATCTAGTGGTTGCTTTTAGCACACATTTGTAAAATGGCTGTTTTACTTTCACTTTCTGTTTGTGATCTCAGTAGCAGCCGATCAATCTATAGAAGTCTAAAAGCAGAGCCCATGCAGGAGAGTGAAGAGGAGGGAAAGCCACTTATTTATATTCCCCCTAGGAACGTCTGCAGTCTGAAACTTAGGGTATGTAATTATTATGGAACCTCTTACACAATCTCCTGCTCTTTGAGAAACTGCTCAAATACATAGCAGATGCAGATAACCCCACGGCTGCCAAAAATGGAAAAAAAATGCAGTCCCATCTGCTAGCTAGCTGTTGGGTTAACTGCATCTACAATGCTATCAGCAAGGCACATAATTTCTGAAAGGAGCTGCACCCCACCCCTACTGCTATATGCCTGTAATGGATTCCTGCACAGGAGCAGGGCTCATCAGGCAAGATAAAATTAATTTATATATATATATATATATATATATATACATACACACACATACATATGGGGTTTGTATTTTTATGCTCCCAGAGGGTATTGGACACTGAGAAACATGTACATTAAGATCATGTAGTCTTAAATACAAATTTTATTGACAAATTAAGGTGTTATAATCATTTATAAGGCAATCACAAATTTTTTTTGCCCATATCGCCCAGCCCTACTCCAGATGGAGAATTAGTTGAGCCGCAGGGAACTGCATGTTGAGCGGGTAGTGTAGAAAGGGTAGTAATCTCTTGGGACACAGATTCCTGAGAGGTAGACAGCTCAGAGGGGCTAATAGCGCAATGAGTATTAGCAGGCTTGTCTCCCTTCTTAGACTTTAGAACAGTGCTTAGGCAAATGGAACAAAATTGAGCAGGTGAGCAAACCACGGCCTCCTCACAATATAAACAGGAATTATTAATCAGTACAGAAGGAGCAGAACCTTATAATGTAGTATCAGAGTCCACCATAACTAAGTATATATCCACAGAAGGACAGACAAAAAAACACTTTTATTAAAAAAAACTAATGTCTGGGGCACTCACCACCTCCTAGACCCAGACAGCTAACAGTGAAAAAGCTCTCCTTAGGAGTGATGTCTGCAGCAGGATAGTAGGAAAATGAAAAGACTGCACCTGGTCACGTGGTGCGCAGGACAGGACCTTCCCCTGCTGCGAAAAAGGCGCTAAGCTATAATGAGCTGCGGAATACACAAAAACTAAAGTGAAACCTGTTTGTTCCAAGCCAAAAGCACAGTCTATGAGCCCAAAAACTCTCTCATTAAAGCAGTTATAAATAACTCCTATAACAACAAAATAGAGGGGGCGCTAAAGGTGCAGGGGTAACTCAGTGCAAAAAATGAATCACTATGCGTAGATAATACAGAACAATTCAAATATCACAAGGACCAAACAAAATAAAAATAAAAATGAAAAATATATATATGAAATAAAAAACCTTTGAGTCCTTGAATAAAGGATAATACAGAGATCAAAGTCTTTCTTTGAAATGTATGACCGGATAAAATGGGATATAGAATGTTCATATGTGGGCTGCCTCCTCCTCACCGACTGGTCCGGGTATAGCTGAAAAAGTACAAGAAGACAGAGGGGCGCCTCATGTGTGGTATAATCAGATGGTATGATACAGAACAAACAGAATGGAGCCAAATGAGTACTCACATACTATTGAAGCACACCTATGTTTCATCAGGCATATATTCATTCAACATCCACATGTTGAAGGAATATATGCCTGATGAAACGGTTCTAACCGAGAAACGCGTTGCATTTGAGGGGTGCCACTGTATACCCTTTTATCCACTCATCATAAACAACTGCTGTGTTGTTTTTTTATCTTTGTTTTTAATAAATAGCTACATTTTATTTTAAATGTACTCTGAGTGGAGTTCTTTTCCTACCTTCTGCCTTTGCTGATTGCTCACTGGGACCTACACCCCTGCACAACCAAGAATCTACATCTAGGGTGAGCTGCTACACCTGTCATAAAGTTACAGCCTGCCTCTACCAGCACATAAGTGTGCTACAGGAGTATGCGAGTACCCATCTGTATCATCTAAGAGATATTGCCGGTTATACCTTTAATGGTCTGCACATGTAGTGCTTTCTTTGTTTGTTTTTTAATCTCTCACCAGCTACACAGTTTTGCCTGGAGGGTGAGCTGTCACACCTATCTGAAATTGCAGCTTGTCTCTACCAGCACATAGGTGTGCTTCAATAGTATTTGAGTACTCATTTGGCTCCATTCTGTTTGTTCTGTATCATACCATCTGATTATACCACACATGAGGCGCCCCTCTGTCTTCTTGTACTTTTTCATAAATAACTCCTAGCTGTTCAAATATCCCTGAAGGAGATATTAACCCTTAATCTTATCAAAGCATAAAGGAGCCACACTGTGACCCTGTATAACAAAAGTGTATATATAAAACGGTCTTACCCTCCAGGATCCATGCTGTGAAACAGACACAACCTCTCAAGTGTGACAGTCTTGCAGCGACACTTTGACATGGACAAGTAGTGTAACAGCAAGTAGTGAAACTTGTTAACACTGATTGCTCAGGAGCTGTTAGGCGACAGTCTGGATGGGTTCACAGAAAAACTTTCCCTGCATCTCCAGACTTTAACTTTCATCAAATCATTACTTAAAACTCCAGTCCTTTCTTGAAGGGAACATACCCATTACAGGACTATCCAAATCTTCTGACACTTCTCTGCCACCTCCTATAGTGACGAAAGGCAAAGAATGACTGGGGGATAGGGGAAGTTGGAGGGATATTTAAGCCTTTGGCTGGAGTGTCTTTGCCTCCTCCAGGTGGCCAGGTGTTGTATTTCCCAACAGCAAGGAATAAAGTTGTGGACACTCCCTGCCTTATACAAGGAAAACTGCTATTCTCTCAGAGGTGGTAATAATATTGATTAAATGCATTTTGTATGATTCAGTTTACAAACCAGAGCAGTAAATGAAAACTATTTGTACAGAAGTTTTGAGTTCCTTGGGTTGGTTTTAAAAACTCAGTTGGATAGTATAATCATGGACCTATTTTAAAAAGGACAGTAAATTCAAAATTAAACTTACTTGATTCAGACAGCACACACAATACTAAACAACGTTCCGGTTTACTTCTGTTTACAAGTTTGCTTTGTTCTCTTGATATTCTTTGTTTATAATTTAGGTATGCTGATAGGACCTTAGGAGCATGCACATTCAACAGTAGCGGTGTGCTCAACTATAAATAACATTGCTATAAAAATTGTTGCAAACAAACTGCTGCCAGCCACATAGAATAAGGCACACGCATTCTCCTGAGCTCACCTAGGATTACTCTAACAATGGATATCAAGAACACAAGAAAAATTGATAAGAGCAGTAAACTAGAACATTATTTAAAACTTTGCGGTCTATCCACTCCATTTAAGTTTAATTTGGACTTCATTGTCCCTTTAACTGGAAGGAGGGTGGAAATAATAATATTTAAAGGGACACTTTACCCAAATTTTTTTCTTTCATAATTCAGATAGGGCATGCAATTTTAAGCAACTTTCTAATTTACTCCTATTATCAATTTTTCTGCATTCCCTTGCTATGCTTATTTGAAAAGCAAGAATGTAAGTTTAGAAGCTGGCCTAGTTTTGGTTCACAACCTGGGTTGTGCTTGCTGATTGGTGGCTAAATCTACTCACAAATAAACAAGTGCTGTCCAGTGTCCTAAACCAAAAATTGTCTGTCTCCTTAACTTAGATGTCTCCTTTTTCAAATAAAGATAGCAAGAGAATGAAGAGAATTGATAATAGGAGTCAATTAGAAAGTTGCTTAAAATTGCATGCTCTATCTGAATCGCTAAAGAAAAAATATGGGTTTAGTATCCCTTTAACATGTTACTCAAAGAAAAATAAGGTGTAAGCAATCATTTCTTATTAGTGTATTTATATTTCATGTTGAATCACAAAGCAATGATCATATTACGATTTCATTAAGAAGTAATAAAGAGCAAGGCATTCTAACACTATAATATATGCTTATTTTCAGTGTTGCATAGAGTAATGCGGTTCTGTTTCATCTGGGTATCTATTATACAAAAACACATTTGCCCAGCAGTGATACCATTGAAAAATCTAACCTCATTTTGTTCGCTGCAAGATATGGGCCAAAGAAACATGAAGGCACTGTTGTTCTGATGAATAATTAGTGCCACTTGAGTCATGAACCAGGGCAAAAGAAACTTTCTTCTGTGAACAACCATATCATGGCGCTTGTAACAAAGGTTTTGTAAAAATGAAAGTGAAACATTGTACAAGCCCATCAATGGTAAATTTCAGTAGATTATAAAAAATCCAAGAAGTCCGTTCCTATGTTCCTTACATTTTTATTAATTAAGAATATATGTATTGTGGAAATGTTTGAATAAAAAGTGCTAAATGTTATAAATGTCCAAAAATAAAAATAAAAAAAAAGTGATATCAAGTTATCACACAGCTTTAGAAAATTGTTAGAAATCTACAAGATAGAAATGTACTCAACCATGTAACAAACTGTTTTATGGTTAGACACCACCAATAATAGGCTCTTTAGGCATGCATGCTCAGTAACTGAACCCCTAGACAAAGTGGTGAAATTGCCTGTATATACACACACAAGTGTAGAGTTTTTTAAAAAAAAAAAAAAAAGCGTGGGAAACGCCAAATCCGTAATGTTTGAGAGTGTGGACATTATTAACGTTTAAGTGCTGCCAAATCCGTATCGTGAAGAGGAACACCTCTCAAAATGACAATTTAGGAGATCTTTTTTTATATATACACACTATTTATCATTTTATAATACCATCTCAAAGTGTTTAATGTCCCTTTAAGCAAAGTAATGATATCACTAGAGTTTTTTTTTTTAATTAAACAAATGTTATCCAATTAGATTCAACTATGACACAATTTTTTCTTAGGGTCTGAGGATCAAAAGTTCGCCGGCATGAAGAGAATTCACACAAACCCTTTGGGATTATTGTTAGACTTCTATTGTACTGTAGGAGCTTCTCCTTCACACAGAGAACACTACATAGCATCATAAACATGGCTCAAAATAAATAAATAATATATATATATATATATATATATATATATATATATATATATATATATATATTTATTATACACACACTTTTTTTTAGGGGTCTCGTTGTACTAACAAGACTTTTTAGATCATTTCACCTGAAGGGAGAGCTTTAGATCATTAGGCCCTGAGTAAGCTGACAAATATTTCAGCAAACTTCTCAAAACAAACTGTAGGGTCTACAGGTACAATGCTACAGGAGTAAAAACACACATAAAGTTGATATACTGTAGATTTTTCTACATGTTATGGATGGGTATGTAACCTTTAATATCAGCCCATACAGAGTTCTGCTTAATAGCTACACTGTGTGTACAGATAGCCCCACAGTATTAAAGAAATGAGTAAAAACATGAATTATGCTTACCTGATAATTTCATTTCCATCCGTACGAGGAGAGTCCACGGCTTCATTCATTAATTGTGGGAATACAGAACCTGACCACCAGGATGAGGCAGACACCCCAGCCAAAGGCTTAAAGGGACACTGAACCCAAATTTTTTCTTTTGTGATTCAGATAGAGCATGAACGTTTAAGCAACTTTCTAATTTACTCCTATTATCAAATTTTCTTAATTCTCTTTGAATCTTTATTTGAAATGCAAGAATGTAAGTTTAGATGCCGGCCCATTTTTGGTGAACAACCTAGGTTGTCCATGCTGATTGGTGGATAAATTCAACCACCAATCAAAAACTGCTGTCCAGAGTCTGAACCAAGAAAAAAGCTTAGATGCCTTCTTTTTTATATAAAGATAGCAAGAGAACGAAGAAACATTGATAATAGGAGTAAATTAGAAAGTTGCTTAAAATTGCATGCTCTATCTGAATCACGAAAGAAAAATTTTGGGTTCAGTGTCCCTTTAAATACTTCACCACTCCCCTCATCCCCAAGTCATTCTGCCCAGGGACCAAGGAACAGTAGGAGAAATATCAGGGTATAAATGGTGCCAGAAGAAAAAAAATAAAGAAATTTAGGTCTTCCCAATGGGGAACTGGGGGCGGGAGCAGTGGACTCTCCTCATACAGATGGAAATTAAGTTATCAGGTAAGCATAATTTATGTTTTCCATCTTAATATGAGGAGAGTCCACAATTTAATTCATTACTTGTGGGAAGCTCTAGAGGACAGTGAATGAAAACAGGAGGGCAAAAAAGGGCATCACAGCCTGCAAAACCTTTCTCCCAAAGGCTGCTTCAGCCAAAGCAAAAACATCAAATTTGTAAGACTTTGAAAAAGTATGTAAGGAGGACCAGGTTACAAATATGCTCCATAGAGGCCTCATTCTTTAAGGCCCAAGAAGAAGCCACAGTTCTAGTTGAGTGAGCCATAATTCTCTGAGGAGGCTTATGTCCCACTGTCTCATAAGCCAAGCGAATCATGCTCCTCAGCCAAAAAGATAGAGAAGTGGAAGAAGCCTTCTGCCCCTTGCACTACCCCAAAAAGACAACAAACAATGCTGAAGTCTGTCTGAAATCCTTTGTAGCCTGAAGATAAAATTTCAAAGCTCAAACCACATCCAAGTTATGAAGTAACCATTCCTTTGAAAAAGGGGGGTTAGGACACAAGGAAGGAACTACAATCTCCTGATTAATGTTGCGATCAGACACAACCTGAGGGAGAAATCCCAACCCAATGTGAAAGACAGCCTTATCGGCATGAAAAAAACAGGTAAGGAGGCTTACATTGCAAGGCCGCCAACTCAGAGACTCTGCGTGCCGCAGCAATAGCCAGCAGAAAAATAACCTTCCAAGACAGTATCTTAATGTCAAGAGAAAGCATAGGCTCAAACTGAGCCCTCTGCAAAACCCTAAGAACCAGATTCAAACTCCAAGGAGGAGCAGAATGTCTAAATACAGGCCTGATCCTGGAAAGAGCCTGAACAAAAAAGACTGTATATCAGGAAGCTCAGCAAGCTTCTTGGCTAACAACACAGATAGAACCGAAATCTGTCCCCTTAAGGAACTGGCGGCAAGTCCCTTCTCCAAGCCACCTGGAGGAAGGAAAGTATCCTGGAAACCCTGACCTAATGCCAGGAATATCCACGAGACTCACATCAGAGTAAGTAGGTGCTTCACACCTTATGATAGATGCGTCGGGTGACCGGCTTCCTGGCTTGAATGAGAGTATTAATCACACTTTCAGAAAAACCTCTCCTGGCTAAGACTAAGCGTTCAATCTCCACGCAGTCAGCCTCAGAGAATCTAGATTTTGATGCACAAAGGGGCCCTGTACCAGCAGATCCCTGCGACAGGGCAACCTCCATGGAGGAGACAATGACATGCCAACCAGATCTGCAAACCACATCCTTCGCGGCCATGACGGAACACTCAGAATAGTTGATCGTTGCTCCTGCTTGATGCACGCTTGATGCTTGATGAAGGGGAGAGCTACAAATTGGAAGTGCTGGTCGAGAAAAGCGAATCTTAGGAACCTGAAGTGATCCTTGTGTATTCGCACATGAAGGGAAGCGTCCTTCAAGTCTATCATAGTCATGAACTGACCCTCTTGAACTAAGGGCAGAATAGACCTTATCGTCTCCATCTTGAACAATGGAACTGACAAACTTCTTTAAGCACTTTAGGTCTAGAATCAGGCAAAACATGTCCTTATTTGGGACCACAAAAAGGTTTGAATAGTACCCTAGACCTCATTCTGCTAGAGGTATCAGTACAATTACTCCTAGAGAGGAAAGATCCCTCATGCACTCTAGGAAGGCATCCCATTTCTCTGGTCTTGATGATAGATTTGACAAGAGGAATCTGCCCCTGGGAGGGTGAGTTTTGAAACCTATCCTGTAACTCTGGGCAATAACCTCCAAAACCCAAAAATCCTGCATGTCTCTCATCCAAGCCTCTCCGAAAAGAGATAGTCTGCCCCCTAGGAGATCCAGAGACGCATCAGGGGCCGCCCCTTCATGCCGATTTTGTCTCTGCGGGCTTCTTGCTCTGCTTGGCTTTATTCCAAGACTGAGATGGATTCCAAGATCCCTTGGACTGCTCGGGCTTGGTGGCAGGGTGCTGTCCTCCGAACGAAAGGGATGAAAATTAGGACCCTTAGGTTTATTCTTCTAATCCTTATGTAGAAAGGCACCCTTGCCCCCGTGACCGTGGATATGAGAGAGTCCAGGCCTGGATCGAAAAGAACCTTTCCCTGAAATGGAAGAGAAAGTAATCTAGATTGGACATCATGTCAGCAGATCAAGACTACAACCACAGGGCCCTCTGGGCCAGATTAGAAAAGCCTGATGTCTTGGCATTCAAGCGAATAATCTACATATTTGCATCACAGATAAATGAATTAGCTACCCTCAGGGCCTTAATTGTTTCCTGTGTCATATCGAGGGGAGTCTCCACCTCGATTATCTCTGACAGAGTCATACCAATAGGTAGTAGCTCCTGCTATGACTGCCGCTGCTGGCTTAAATACGAACCCTGTGTGCTGAAACATCTTAACAGGGCCTCTAATTTCTTATCCATGGGTTCTTTAAACGACGAACTATCCTCGAGTGGGATAGTGGTGCGCTTAGCGAGCATGGAGATAGCTCCATCCACCTTAGGGACAGATCCCCACAATTCTAGCTGAGAATCAGGAACCGGGAACAATTTCTTAAACAAAGAAGAAGGGGAGAAAGATGAAACAAGTCTCTCCCATTTATTCTTTATAATATTCGCCATCTTTACGGTAACCGGGAAAGTCTGGGGCACCACCCTGTCCTCATAGACTTTATCAAGCTTAAGAATAGAAGGTTCCTCTGGCAACTTTGGTTCCGGAACCTCTAGAGTAGCTAATATCTTCTTTAGTAAAAAGCATAAGTGCTCCACCCTAAACCTAGTCTGGTTCCTCCGCAGTCAGAGATTTATGGGCCGCAGATTCGACCCAGAGAAAGAGTCCTCCAAAATATCAGAGTCCTCTGCATCAGCGGATAAACTAGTCTCAGATACATCCAACCGAGTAGATGACCCCTGGGAACGATAGCAATGTTTAACCTTTCGCTTGCGCTTAGCAGTGCGAAGTAAAGCACTGAAGGCCGCAGACACCGCTGTTTGCAACTAATCAGCAAAATCTGGCGGCCACAGGGCACCTCCCGCAGGAGGATTAGTAGTGCACTGGGGAGCTGCATGTGTAATTGGAGATGATTGTAGGGAATGCACCTCGTGGGATGGTGACCCCTCATAGGTGGACGGCTCAGTGGTACTAAACATCTTGTTCTTTTTAAATATCACTATTTTATCAAGGCATGTGGAACATAGTTGAGCAGGTGGATATACTGTAGACTTCTCACAATATACACAGGCATTAGATTTAGGTAAAGAGGGAGTACCCTCTAAACGCAGAGTACTCCATAGTTTGCGCCTTTAATATGAACTATAGAAAAAATAAATGGCACCTTTATACCCCAAAGGCCCGGGGCACTCACCACCTCCTATGACACAGGCCCAGAGAGAAACCACTTTCGTCTCCTGCAACCGACGGTCAGGAAAAGGAATAGAATGAGGCCACAACCGGTCACATGGAGTGCCATGCAAGACTGCCCCTGCAGCGGAGAAAAAGCGCACCAACTAAACAGGCTGCACAGTAATCAAAAAGAAGGAAGAACCTGACTGTTCACACATTGCCAGAGCCACATCTCACACTTGACGCAGCAAAAAACACAAAGTAATCATGTATAATCCACCCCCTGTTCAATAATCACCTTCCGGAGATATTAACCTTCGATTCTATACAGATAAAAGGAGTCACACTGTGACCCTGTCCTCTTGCGTTATCATTACAGGTATAAAAAAAAAATGAAACGATCTTACCAGAATATACGCCATGGAACAGGAACACGGCCTCTCAAGTTTGACAGTGTTGTAGCATCACTCCTGACATGGACTTGAGTGATAGAAAGCAGGCAGTGAAACTCGTCAACACTGATTGCTTAAGGAGCTGTTAATACGAGTCTGGATGGTTTCGCAGAAAGACTCTCCCTGCATCTCCAGACCCTAACATTTGTCAATGCTCTCACTGTGAGGCTGACAAGACTACTTAAAACTCCAGTCTCATTCCAAAGAGCACTACCCTCCATAAGAGACTACTACGAATCTTCAGACACTAGTCTGCCATCCTCCTGTGACGAAAGGCAAAGAATGACTGGGGGATGAGGGAAGTGGGGGAGGTATTTAAGCCTTTGGCTGGGGTGTCTTTGCCTCCTCCTGGTGGCCAGGTTCTGTATTCCCACAAGTAATGAATGAAGTCATGGACTCTCCTCGTATTGAGATAGAAATTTAAATACTCTTATGTATACAAAACGTACAGAAGCTATAAAAGCAGAGATTAGTTCTGTAGAACATTAAAGTCATGGATAAAGGACAGAGATTTGACTTACAGTATATTAAAGAGGAGTATTAGGGATGGCACAGTATGCAGGAAAGCGATAGTAACATATAGCAGAAATGAGGAGGGGGTTACGGCACTAATAAAATGCTATAACGTACTAGGGCATTTATTATTGAACTATTATTTGCGCAGTACTGTAAAGTGACACAGTTAAAATCTATTCCATTAATACACTGCAGATCCTGAAAACAGCTACATACATATGCACCCTTGATTGTGTTGAGCCCTGGACCAGTAGTGCACTGTCAATTCAGAGCTGGCTTTGTGTGTATAACACAGCATTTTCTTATTGCACTATTGCGTGACCAGGACTAAAATTTTAGGGCATTTTATTACAGTTGCTTTAGTAACCTAATGGCTGCAACGTACAATGGATGAGACGTTACGTAATTCAGGAAATTTATAATAAAAATAAGCAATGTTCGTTTCATTAATTTGTCCAGATAAATTAATATTGAAGATTTCCTGAAAATGTAGGATTCAATTTTGCAAAAGTATGGTAAATTTTCATATTTATTAAACGTAACATTTAGACAGTCGGAAAATAACATTTAAACGTTTAGTCTCACATACCAAGTCTATTGGAATCAATATTCAAATGTTTGTATTATTATTATTATAGAAGCGTTAGAATAGCTGTACAGAAGTTAGATGAAATACAGAAGAGCGTTACTTCTTCTGGTCAAAATCAAAATTCAGACATTTTCCCAATCCTAAATTACACTAATAGCTAGTGAGAGAAGCATAAAGACAATTCTGGAGATCAAGTGTTATAAAAATAAATTTTAACCAAACGGTTTAAATGTGAAAGTGAAGATCAGGGTAATACTAAAGGGAATAGTATATTAGCTGATGCTAAGTATAACATATTGTATATCTCAACCCAACAGAAACCCAACAAAAAATAAATATCTGACACTCGCTGCTATTTAATACTTCAGACAGGAGCAATGTTGCCGATTTTGCTGAAGACATGTGATATGAGATGGAAAATGGACAGGCATGTAGGGCTGTAACAAAAAACCCCATTATACATAAGTCATTGGCTATAACCAGAATCCTTGAAGAAGCTAACGTCCAGCTTTAGCGGTGATTAATTTATTGCAAAATGTGTTACAAAAGTAAGTGGGGTCTGTACAGGCTGAGGTTATTTTTAGTTTCCTTTAAAATGTAAAATCCTTTTTTGTTTGGCAAAAAAAAGAAAAGTCCTTCAAAACAGTATTAAAATATAGAAATGAATTATAAAATGACATATACCCGTTTCTGCATTTACCATTCTAGATGTGTGTGTATGTATGTATATATATATAACAATATTATATATAAACAACACCTATATGGAAATGCTCACAAATAAGATGTTAACTATTCAGTAAGAGCCAGTAAATGGTTGGTTCTTCTTACCGGAAACCAATAATTGGACACTCCTTGCAGATGTTACACTTGGCTTGGTGTTTGGCAGTCTCTGCAGCAGCTACTCTATGAAGCACCGGTAGCCAAACCATTGACTGTGGTTCCAACCTCATCCAGTCCAGAAATAGAGCAGCTTCAATTTCTGGCTTATTGTTAGCCTGTGTCAAGTACAAAAATCAATTAATACAGATTAAGTAAAATATATAATCAGCTATTACTACATTTTTGAAGTAAATTAAAATACATAGCTATTGCATAAGCTACCTAAGTGTCATTGAATACTCTGCCTCAATGCTGTACGACGACACTAAAGAGCTATTTAAATGAACCTTGCAATTCCTCAAGTATGTATTATGTCAATTATTAGTCATGATGAAAACACTAACTCACATTGCCTGTCCTTTATTAGCTGTGTATAATGTGTTAGAACAATTTAATATTCTGGTATTCCTAACATATAATTGTGTTTAACCCCTGCAAAGGGTCGAACCACATAGCTAAAGTCAGCTCCAAAGCAACCATGGACTACAGGGATCTAGCTGTGAGTCAATGACAACAGGCATATGTGTGTAGCTCCCAGCCATGCATATATATGCCGCTACCTAGGGGTTAGTCTTCAACAAAGGATACCAAAAGAACAAAGCAAATTTTATAACAGAAGTAAACTGAAAAGTCATTTAACATTGAATTCTCAGGCTCATTAAAGTTTAATTTGGACTTTCATGTCCCTTTATATATGCCATAAAACAGACTAATCAGATAATAAAAAAAAAGGAAAACAATAACTAATGCTATGTGCAGGAATGTATGTGAAACAATGTGCAGAAGTAACAGCTAACGGGAATGTTAACTAGCGAAAGCCAAATACACATTTTAAGTTCTTTCTTTCGGTGACCTTGTCTAAGTCATTACATTTGTATTTGCCTCAGGCACCAACATCACAGTGCAATATTGCTTGTACTCTGGAATACACATGGAGATATCTGTACTTGAACAGCACAGGAAGCTTCTTGCTCGCAATGGCCCTATTCCAACTTGTGGGCACAAACCTCAGCTAGTTAGCAATTCTGAAAGCTATACCTAAACGTGTAGCACAAAGCAAATATTTTAAAGTATATTGTTGCATGATTTTATAAAGCAAAAAAAAAAAAAAAAATCACAAAAAAATCTCTTCCAATAAATACATTTAATAATCAGAGGATCATACTTAATAATTTGATGAACATAGTAGTAGTTTGGCTACTGTAAAGGTAAAAAATAGCTATTTGGTTCTATTGTCTAAACAGATTATATCTGCATAATATTTTCAGTCTCCTCACTGAAATAATGTAACCTACTAATTAAATGCAAATTAAACATAGCATTCTAAATGTGAACAGACTACTAATTATTAACAGAACAAGAATAAACCCCCACAGGAAACAGAAAATGAGATCTACGTATCTGTCTATCTACAAACACACACATACACACACATATACAGTATATATATATATATATATATATATATATATATATATATATACATACATATATACACACACACACACACACATATATATATATATATATATACACATACACACACATACACACACACCCCACATATACATACACATGTACACACACACATATATATATATATATATATATACACACATACACACACACACATACACACGTATACGCACAGATATCTATCTATATATCTATATATATATATATATATATATATATATATATATATATATATATATATATACACACACACACACACATACATACAGTGTATATATATATATATATATATATATATATATATATATACACATACACAGTATATAAACACAGACACACACACACTCTAGAATGTTTATCTACAGAGAAGACCATTTTTTTTTCTTAATCAATATTCCAGTACATTAATGGAAGATCTGATTAATATGCATTTCTTAATAGGAAACAATGCATTTTGTATTGAATGGTGCACCGCATGTTGCAACCAGAATTAGAATGAGCAGTTAAAAGCATCAGGCTGCCTTTTGTTAATCAGCATATATTAGGAAGACAGCGAAAGTCACACTGAGAAGGCTGCGACTCGAGAAACCATATATCTGATTTATTTGGGAGCCTATAATCAATATTAATTTGTTAATTGTCAAAAAAGGCGGATAGCTGAACTGCTATCTATAGAGTTTGCAATGGGAAATCATTATGGTTGGCTGATATTAGTTCTGGTAAAATGTAACAAACAGTTGGGAATTACTTGAAGATTTAATGACACTCAGTAGAATCTGGTCAAGGTCAGACTTGGCTTATTTTGCGAGTCGTTCTACCATGTCTGATAATACAAATTTCCAAACGACTTCTAAATTTACCAAAGAGCCACCATAGAGAATTTAATCTATCTATAGTCTATTTGCAAACCTGTTCATCTCCCAAATAGCCATTCACTGATTTATCTATTTAAAGCTATACTCTTACTTGAACCAGAAATATTCCTTTGGCTAGATAAACAATACAACAGCACCATAGCATAGCACAAGCTTGTGAAAACTCAAAGAAGCAAGCTACAACATACAGGTATACCTCACTTTACAGCACTTCACTTTACAGCGATTTGCTAATACAGCGCTTTGTGGAGCTAAAAGTTCAACCTCCAAGGATTTTGAAACAGTGCTGTGATCATCGTGAGATTGCGAGAAAAGTGACTGGCACCATTTTGTTATGCACAGTTCACTCTGTTTACATCACTACAGTGCAATCTGTGTCTCAGTGCTATAGTCTGGCACATTTTACTACAGTAATTGTCACTATTTTACAGGTACAGTATTTATTGAATACTGTACTGTGCTGTGCTAGCACTATTGCACCCCTAATATATGTTAGATCAAACATGTCCCTAACCTGCTGTATGAGCGGGGTATACTTGTAAATAAAAGGGACAAAATAAACTAGATTTTTCTTTGCATAAATGTTTTGTAGATTATCCATTTATATAGCCCATCTGGTAGTGTTTTTGTAAAAATATATGGTTTTGCTTATTTTTAAGAACATTGTGCTGATTTTCAGACTCCTTACGAAGCCCCAGAGTGTCAGATGTATACATGCGTTCAGGCTCCTGCAGGCTCCTGTTTATGTTATCTGTTTTTTCATATGCAGGGAAGGGTGGGAGGGGGAAGTGTTTGCTCTTTTTGTTTTCCCAGCCCCGTTCACTGGTTGTCCCAGCCAAACATCATCAACTGTGCTAAATTTGAAGCTTCTTAGTAAGTTTTTAAAAGGTTTTACACTGGATTTTTAGATCAGCATTTGTGCATATTCTTCTTTATAGTGGTGTCTATTACATGCAGTTATATGAAAATTGGTGTATACTGTCCCTTTAATCCTTCCTTGGTGGAGATTTTATTTTCTCATCTTAAAGGGACAGTCAACACCAGAATTGTTGCGGTTTTAAAATATAGATAATGCCTTAATTACCCATTCCCCAATTTTAAATATCCAACACAGTTATAATTATACGTTTTACCTCTGTAATTACCTTGTATCTAAGCTTCTCCAGACTGCCCCCTTATTTCAGTTCTTTTGACAGACTTGCATTTTAGCCAATCAGTGCTCACTCCTCAGTAAATTCATGTGTATGAGCTCAATGTTATCTATATGAAACACATGAACGAATGCCCTCTAGTAGTGAAAAACTGTCAAAATGCATTTAGATTAGAGGCGGCCTTCAAGGTCTAAGAAATTAGCATATGAACCTCCTAGGTTCAACTTTCAACTAAGAATACCAAGAGAACATCGCAAAATTGGTGATACAAGTACATTGGAAACTTGTTTAAAATTACATTCCCCATTTGAATCATGAAAAAAAAAAAAAATTGGACTTAACTGTCCCTTTAATATAAAGGCCTTACAAAGACAAAAAAATGGCATTTAATTGCACCATCTCATAAGTCACACACACACAGTCTGCAAGAAATCAGAGTAACACTAACAATTGCCTATGTGCTCCCTTACAATCTCTGGCTATGTTAAAGCATTTGCAGCCTTTTTTTTCTCTAACACATGAGACCTCATATCTTTGAGCCCTTATAGCTTTTTGTGCAATATTTTTTTTAGATATGTTATGAGTGTAACTATACTTTGTAATGTATTTTTGATGAGTTTTGTGACACTTTTGTGTTTTGCAAAACAGTTAAACAGAGCAGTGAGGTCGCTCTAACCCACTGCGTGTTAACTTGATTTGAGTTTAAGCGATCGTGTTTACTTTCAACTTGTAATATGAGCAAAAACAAAAATGCGCACAAACCACCACAATAAAATCCTTATTGCTTGCGTGTAACTTAAAGTGCCACTCATAATCTGGTCCTTTGTACACAGATGTTTTTTTCCAGTGCATTTCCGAATTTACAGAGAGCCTTATGAATAGATTTCCCATAGGTGAAAACATGGTGTCATCAGGCAATACTCCCTTCACATCCCTCAGACAAACACTGTACTTAGAGAGGAACTGGGCTTCAATATGCTTAGAAGAGCCTTTTACTAAAGAATTAAGCACATCAAGCTTCACCGCCTCCTAAGGAGGCAGAGTTTTAAAACTGAGGTATGAGCGAGGTGGGAGGTGTATTTATATGCATTTGAGGTTTAGGCAACTTTGCATCCTCCTGGTAGGAATGTGTATCCCATCAGTAACAAGCTTGTGGACTCTCACCATCTATATGAAAGAAAATAATCAGTTATCAGTGGAAAATTAGCACCCAGCAGTAAACTTTTGTTATTACGTAATATGAAAGAAGAGAAGTTTGATGATCCTTTCCTTAAAGAAAAAAGCAAATTCATTCAGTTTTTTCTATTCAAAATCTTGGACCACAGGTTAGAGGGCTTCAATAGTGCCTTCAAATTTTCAGTTATAATTAGATGTCACCATTAATCTTCCTATCTTTCATATTGAGTTCCTTTCATTATTATTTAATACCTGCCATTTAATAAAACAAGATCTAACATTAGGCTTTTGTAACCTTTATATTTTAAGTACAAAGTAAAACAATACTTCTAGTCTAAGTAAAAAGTCACAGGAACCTATATAAAACAAAAGCAAGTCTCTGCTTGGATGGATCAATTTATACATCGCAGAAGAACAATACAGAAGAAATCTGTAAAGCGGACAATGCCATTGCAGATTGGTAACCTTAAAGTAATTGTTTCTTGCACAGAGAAGCTTTTCATTTCCCTGCGGGCAAACACCTAGCCAAAGAACTCTCCAGCCTGTCTTTGCTTTTGAAAACTGGTCACATTTGTTTGTTCTGCCATACAAACAGGGCACGTAAACCCTGAGTGAAAGAGAAGCAGTGGTAGAGCTGTTTAGATGACATTTACAGTGCTGCTTTGCAAAGACTGGGGCCAAACAGAGTATTACTGTTCTCTAGGGGATAACATGATCTGTCAAGTGACCACAGCATTATATCACACACATATAAGCACTTTTTCATTTAGCTTTAGTATTTAACTTATAGAAATAAGCATGTTCCATCTCACCCAACGTAATCAAAATATATTCCTTTTTCAAAAATGTTTAACTGAACAAAATAAATACATAAAAATGGTTCTGAATTCTAAATGTTTGGGTAGCAGAGCAGAGCTCAAAAGCAAGAATAGTTTATCAGTTATTTACAAACGCAAATGGAAACCTATGAACATCTAAAAACGAGATAAACATGATTAATGCTCATACACAATTTTGGCATACAGCAGCAAAAATCTATTTAGGTGAAGTTTACTATTTAACATTCCAATGTCAAGTCAAAAGGCAGGAATGTGAATTCATATCAGAGAATGCGGATTTAACAAACAGCCTCTAAAGCTACAGTCTTTATTTACATTTGTTAAAAGAGGCTAAAAAGTGAATTTATAACCTTGGATCAGTTTACATTTGAAAAACAATAATCTGATCTTTTGAACACCCCCTGTACCAAACATATCAATGCAGAAAGTGTTTAAAAGGGTTCACTTACCTTCATGTTCTTATCTCCACTATTGTCAATGTAATGCAAGTCATATTCACCTTAGACTAGTTTAATTTTTTTAAATTATTTTCTGCTTAGAAAAGAAAATGCTCTGACAGCAACATTTTTTAATTTGTATTTGCTTCAAGCAGAGAGGTTTTGTTAGTGCCAGATGCCGACTTAAACCTCACTCTCCCCTACAAAAATCTGCATCACAAAAAGCCCCATTACTATTTACGGGAAGCAGCTTGTGGCTAGATAGGCAGACCCTTTTCTCTATAGACACAAACGACTAACATGCAGACCGTGCATGCTGTAATGTATGTCTGCATGTTGGCTACTTCCAGACTTCACAGATATATATATAACAAATGAGTATCGTTAGTCTCAAACAGAGCAAGAAGTAACTGATAATGCAAAGAGGAAAGATAGTAACAGATCTTTTCCGGAAACCTCGGAGTTACATGAATAAAATAAGTATTATTATTCTTAGGACTGCATACACAGACACATGAGTTTTGAATGATGTACAATTTTTTAACATACATATATATATATATATATATATATATATATATATATATATTATAGCATATATATAATATCAGCAATTGTAGAAAAAACACACAAAATAAATGTTTTTAAATGTGCAATGTTTTGCAGTCAGTGGACAAGTCCTTTAGTATTTACTCTTTGTTGTAACTGATTAAGGGTAGCTACAATAGTGCCCCAAGGATCAAACAATCACTGTGTAGAATAGTTAAGGTCAATGTCCAGAATTCTGCAAGAGCCACTTAAGCCTCTCAATTATTCACTAATTTGCTAGAATAAAACATTTTCACCCACTATGCTTATTAAAACATGTTACAGGGAAATACATTGAGTTGTTTGTCCCTTGAAAAACTATTACATGGCTCATAAAAATAAATACATAAAATATACAGTCATATACAGTCTAATCCTCTGATAACAGCATTAAAACACAACATGCAAAGATTTCCAACATTCCCCCTGTCTCTCAGTAAGATCAGTCTTTGTTCCCAACATGGCAAGGAAGATCCTATATTTAAACTATGAGAACAAAAAGTACAATGCCAGTGTGGATTGCTTGACATATCTATTCACCTACAGTATGTGCTTTCCTTTCACCTTATTAAACTCTAATAGAAGATAACCTCTAAACATTTTTATTTTTTCTCTGCAATTATGGACACAAAAATACAACAGTTCAAGAAACTACAATACACAAATCTAGTGGTACAGAATGGTTATCATCATAAAAACAACTTAAAAACCTGAAACATAACAGCCCAAAATAAAATCTGACAGGAGCGTGAAATGTGAAGCTTAAAACAGACAAGAAACCCAAATTTAGAATATGTAATTTTAAAGTTTCCAATTTACTTCTGTTATCAATTTTTCTTCATTCTCTTAGTATCCTTTATTTAATGAACAGGAAGCACTACTGGGAGCTAGCTCAACACATTGCTAAGACAATGATAAGATGTATATATGTGCAACCACCAATAAGCAGCTAACTCTCAGCTCCTGAGCCTACAAAATGTATACTTCTCAACAAAGGAAACCAAGAGAACCAAGCAAATTAGATAATATAGGTAAATTCGAAAATTGCTTAAACTGTATGCTGGTATCTGGGTTTTATATAATTTAATGCACAAGCATGTTTCACAGCTTCTGCTTTTGTCATAACACTGGGATTTTGTAAATACAATAAACTTTCACAGTTCAGATAGACCATGCAATTTTAAGAGACTTGTAAATATACATACATGATCAAATATACATTGTTCTCTTTGTATCCTTTCTTGAAATGCATTCCTAGGTGGGCTTAGGAGCAGCAATGCAATAATGGAAGCTAGTGATTGGCAGTTACACACATGTGTCTCTTGTCATTGGCTCATCAGATTATTCAGCTAGCGTTCAGTGGTGCATTGCTTCTTCGGCACCAACGTCACCTGGGTTTACACCTGACTATATGCAAGCAGTAGTGGGATACTAAAATGCTCTAACAGATAACAGCGTTTTCTTTTTTGCATTAATCTCCCTTTAAGTCAGCACAGCCAGGTACATAATTTATCAGTCCCAAAATAAAGCACAGCTATGCTTTAAACGTGGTTTAGTGAAGGAGCCATCTATGTTCAAATGATTGCCTGGGGCAAGACTTTATATATTTACTTAAAAGATGTGTTAGCTAAACTATAACGAAATGGGGAGAAGTGTTTTGTTCCCCGTTTATGTGCATGGTTTAAAGGTTAATTGTATTTATTGAGTTAAATGCGTTTGAGAGAGGTTGATTAAGTTGTAGATTAATGTAGCAGCTGCAAGTTAAAAGGGATATGAAAGCCCAAATGTTTCCTTTATGATTTAGATAGAGCGTGCAATTTTAAGAAACTTTCTAATTTACTCCTATCATCAATTTTTCTTTGTTCTCTTGCTTTGTTGAAGGAGCAGCAATGCACTACTGGTTGCTGACTGAACACATGGGTAAGCCAATGACAATCGGTATATATCTATATATATATATATATATATATATATATAAATCTATATAGTGGATATAAAAAGTCTACACACCCCTGTTAAAATGTCAGGTTTCTGTGATGTAAAAAAATGAGACAAAGAAATTATTTCAGAACTTTTTCCACCTTTAATGTGACCTATAAACTGTACAACTCAATTGAAAAACAAACTGAAATCTTTTAGGTAAAGGGAAATAAAACTAAAAAACTAAAATAATATGGTTGCATAAGTGTTAACACCCTTAAACTAATACTTTATTGAAGCACCTTTTAATTTTATTACAGCACTCAGTCTTTTTAGGTATGAGTTTTTCAGCATGGCACATCTTGACTTGGCAAGATTTGCCCACTCTTCTTTGCAAAAACACTCTAAATCTATCAGAATGCAAGGGCATCTCCTGTGCACAGCCCTCTTCAGATCACCCCACAGATTTTGAATTGGATTCAGGTCTGGGCTCTGGCTGGGCCATCCCAAAACTTTAATCTTCTTCTGGTGAAGCCATTGCTTTGTTGATTTGGCTGTATGCTTTGGGTCGTTTTCATGCTGAAAGATGAAGTTCCTCTTCATGTTCAGCTTTCTAGCAGAAGCCTGAAGGTTTTGTGCCAATATTGTCTGGTATTTGTAACTGTTCATTATTCCCTCTACCTTGACTAAGGCCCCAGTTCCATCTGAAGAAAAACAGCCCCAAAGCATGATGCTGACACCACCATGCTTCACTGTGGGTATGGTGTTCTTTTGGTTATATGCAGTGTTGTTTTTGCGCCAAATATATCTTTTGGAATTATGGCCAAAAAGATCAACTTTGGTTTCATCAGACCAGAACACCTTTTACAACATGCTTTTGGGAAACTTCAGATGTGCTTTTACAAAATTTAGCCAGGCTTGGATTTTTTTTTTGTAAGAAAAGGCTTCCGTCTTGCCACTCTGCCCCATAGCCCAGACATATGAAGAATACGGGCGATTGCTGTCACATGTACCACACAGCCAGTACTTGCCAGATATTCCTGCAGCTCCTTTAATGTTGCTGTAGGCCTCTTGGTAGCCTCCCAGACCAGTTTTCTTCTTGTCTTTTTAATAGTCAATCTCCACCCACCAATAGCCTGATTTGGAGGTGGCATCAGGACTTGTTTCTGGAGTTTAAACAGCGAATAGTCATTATTTTAGCAACTTTTCTATCGTTTAGCTTTTTTTTTTTCTTATCTTCGCTGAAGCCAATTAGGGACAGATAAGGGTGCTTAGACAGCCTGCCATGTGCACTCATAGTTATCTTAATGGGAAAACTCTTAAAGGAACAGTATATACCAATTTTCATATAACTGCATGTAATAGATACTACTATAAAGAATAATATGCACAGATACCGATATAAAAATCCAGTATAAAACTGTTTAAAAACTTACTCAGAAGCTTCCAGTTTAGCTCTGTTTAAAAGGTTACTGGAACACCCACTGCAAGTGGAAAATATCAGACATTCCCCCCTCCCTCTGCATTTAAAAAGACCCTTTACACAAACAGAAGCAAGCTGGAGTAGGTATACATCGGTATTCACCTAAAACTTTGGGGGGCTTGGTTAGGAGTTTGAAAATCGGAGAAATGTTATTTAAAAATAAGCAAAACTATCCATTAAAAAAAAAAAAAAAAAGACTTTATGGGCTATATAAATAGATCATCTACAAAACATTTATGCAAAGAAAAACAAATTGTATAATGTTCCTTTAAATTACAAGGAAATGGGGCAAAATAATAAAGGTACATATTTTTGTCACTACTCATAATTAAACATTTTTATAATAAAAGCTGAAATGTTTTTCTGCCCCTTAAAGGCAAAATGGAATAAAATATTTTTAACTAATATTGTCTTCTTTAGCTAGAATTATTTTTTATGAGTCTGTTATTCATTAAAATTAGAAAGTCAGTAAACAGACAAGGTAAGACAATACTGGACTTCAAAATGAATTCAAAGCAAGTATAGCAGAATCTGTTTTAAAAAAGAGGCTATCATAGCCTTAAAATGCCTGACATATAATTAAATAAATAATACAATGTAGCATAAATGACCTTTTCATTTCAATCCAGGATAGCAATTATACAGAAATGGGTAGCGCTTACAAATGGCTATATTATTCATGCATTACACATTACAGTTTAAAACGACGTATCCAATTATTAGGATTTACTCTAAGAAAACCCTATCAATATTTTTATGTGACTTACTAACAGAAGCTAATGCAATAATCTGGTTAAGTATGCACAATATAACCCAGGAGATTCATTTGTTATAAACATCAAGTGTTGCTAATAACATTTGATATTCATTTAATGTTGTATTGCACAAACAGCAGAAAATTAAATAGGATAACACATTGTTTGGTTTTCTTTTTGTTTGTTTTTCCACAGAGTTTCCAAGCTGTCTACTACAGTTCTGGGAAATCCCATTAGGAAAAAAAAAAAATTAGAATATGATTTGATTTCCTACATTTAGGGTCACACTTTTTTTAAAGGGACAGTCAACTTGAAAATGTTTATTGTTTAAAAAAAGATAGATAATCCTTTTTTTTACCCATTCCCCAGTTTTGCATAACCAATACGGTTATATTTATATACTTTTTACCTCTGTAATTACCTTATATCTAAGCCTCTGCAGACTGCCCCCTTATTTCAGTTCTTTTGACAGAGTTGATACAACTCATAGGTAAATCCACAGGAGTGAGCACAATCTATATGTCACACATGAACTAGATCCGTCTAGCTTTGAAAAACTGTCAAAACGCACTGAGATAAGAGGTGGTCTTCGAGGGCTTAGAAATTGGCATATGAGTCTACCTAGATTTAGCTTTCAACAAAGAATACCAAGAGAACATAGAAAATTTGATGATAAAATAAATTTGAAAGTTGTTTATTTGGATAATACAAAAACTATGAATATGTAACAAATCAATAAAATTGTAATGCCACACATATAGCAGGCAATTTGAAAAAGTATGAGAAATAGAAGTTTGTGGTTTATACCAGAATAAAACCCAAACTGGGTCAGCATGGATAGGACCCAGTTAGCAAGTCCCCTTGGCAACTATCAACAGTGTTTATAAAAAAGGGACATGAAACAAGATTGCAATATATAATTTTAATTAAGCAAAGTAAAAAACAAACACACTTTAAAATATATTTATTATTGATTTTGCTGTTAAATACTTTGCTGTTGTGTAAAAATGTGCTTGCTCCACATTTCCTAGGGAGGCCAGAAGTTCTGTAACCTAGGTTTCCTTAAAAATACAGCCAATTGCCTAGACTAGCTACATTCTAGACAATGATTGCTACATACATTCAACAAACTCCTTAAAGGGATACTAAACCCAATTTTTTTCTTTCATGATTCAGATAGAGTATGAGATTTTAAGCACCTTTCTAATTTACTCCTATTATGATTTTTTCTTTTTTCTTGTGTTATCTTGATTTGAAAAAGCAGTACTATAAGCTTTAGAGCCGGACCATTTTTTGTTCAGCACCTGGGTAGCACTTGCCGATTTGTGGCTAAATGTAGCAAACCAATCAGCAAGCGCTACCGAGGTGCTTTACTAAAAATGGGCCGTCTCCTAACTTTTTATTGCTGCTTTTTCAAATCAAGATAACATAAGAACAAAGAAAAATTGATGATAGGAGTAAATTAGAAAGTTGCTTAAAATTGCATGCTCTATCTGAATCATGAAAGAACAAATTTGGGGTTAGTATCCCTTTAACATCTAGACCTTAGTGCAGAGGAGTCACACTCATTTAAGTCGCGGGCCATCTTCCATACAAGCAGTGATGCACCGAAATTTCGGCCGCAGAAAGTTTCGGCCGAAAATGGCATTTTTGGCTATTTCATTTTTCGTTTTTTTTTTGCCTGTTATTTTCGGTAAAATTGTGTAGCATGTTTCAAATTTGATGCTAGCCTAGAGCTGCTATTTAAGTTTATTACTTGACTTACTGTTCTGCATATAATGAGTTTTCTAGGACTATACTTTATTTGGATGTATGGTAAAAAAAAACAACTGTTAAATAGGATTCTGTTACATAGAACTAAATGAAGAATAATACAGTATATTGATATTTATAATTGTTTTAAGTAGGGATGCACCAACATTTTGGTCGCAGAAACATTTTGGCTGAAAATGGCATTATTTTTTTGCCTGTTTTCATTTTTTTCTTGGTAAAATTATTGTGTAGCATATTATTGTTTTAAGATATTTTTGTCCAATTTAAGTGTGTTACTTTCAATAAAAGTGTGGGCTTTTTTTATTGGCTCTAATTATGCAAAAAAAAACTAAAAAAAAATAATTTGAAAAAATACATTTTCGGTATCAGTTTCGGTTTTCGGTCAAGTGCATCCCGGATTTTCGGATTCGGTTTCGGTCCAGAATTTCCATTTCGGTGCATCACTACATACAAGTGCAACTCACATTGGCCGCACACTACCTACATATCTTATGTATGCTAAACAAAGCAGTGGCATTTTGCGATAACTTCATACATTTCAAAACATTGTGTTCTGTAACTCCTAATTAACTTACTCTGGCTGGATGAAACTGTCTCTAATGCTTTTAAGGTGGTGACACACACTCCACAGAGTCCGTGCTATTTTTTTGTCTAGCAGCTATGTTCCGAGCGTGCTCACAGTTTAGCATACGCATGCGCATAGTATAACATTTCCTCTGCATTATAAATAGTGAATCACAATGCTGTCTGCATAGCCACCCACTGTTTATATAGTGATAGACATATACTTGTTGTATATAATATAAAATAAATACATATAAAATATATTTATATATAGTAATGAACAAATATAAAGAAGTGCTGCATATGTCAAGTAAATCCTTATGCACTTACATACCTCCCAACATTTCAAAAATCCAAAAGAGGGATAACCCACCACCACTGAGCAAAAGTGTGATATGTGGTGGGGTTAACAAGTGGCAGAACAGAACACATATTAAGTTTATTTTAAAAAAAGTATAAGCTCTCTTTTAACTGACTTTTGTTAATAGGGGGGACGCTTTCTGTTTGACTTGTTAAGCACACCAAGCCTCTTTTCCCAGTCTGCAACCGGTAATGTGTGCTGACTTTGCTTAAAGCAAAAGTTTTAACTGACAGGAGAAGGAATATTCCTACCAAATTAAAGCAGCTACTTTTTTTTTTTTGTACAGTGTTTTTCTTATGTTTGTACATGATACTCCTGAGGTTTAGCAGGTATTAAGTGCTCTGTGTAAAACAAAAATTAATAATAATAAAATAAAAAAAGGCATTTGGAGCAGTATATAAATCCAACAAAAACTTTAGCCCTGTATACAACTTTCAAATAATTTACTTGTTCTGCCGAATGGTTCAGAGACCACTATAGATCACTCTGCAAAAAATGTAATTATTCAGCTGAGCAGACACATTGCCCTGGCTGCTGCACCCCCCACAAACTATATTGACCAATGATATGAATATTGTATAAGTAGTAGGAGGCTTTACAAGACTCACTGCAAAAAGAGCCCCTAACGTATGGGATAAACTTGTAAGGAGTAAGTTTGTGCCAACAACCTCAGAGAAAAATTGGCTAAGAAATTAAATACTGTAATTTTCCATGTGGTAAATGTGTAGCATGTGAATTCATAAGTAAAACAATATTTTTAGCAAAAGATATCAGATCAAATATTTCATTAATTGTAATACAGAGGGAGTGGTTTACTTACTGTCTTGTTCCTGCCCTAGCTTTCATGTTGGGAAAATTAGGAATTTTTTTAAGGATAGGATTAAAAAGAGCAGACACTTTCAGAAGGTCCATGACAGTAATCTATAGAGTTTGAGGTTCATTGGTATTGATAAAGGAGTAATGCATGGAAGAGGGGGAGATCAAGATATATGCTTAGTGCAAAAATAATGTAAATGGATATACAAGTTAAACACATCAACACCAAATGGATTGAATGAGAAACTTGATATGGTATGTTATTTAAGTTAATGTTAGATCTGGTCCACATTTAATTTACTACTTAATATATTTTTTCTATTTATGTAGATACTTTTAGGGATGGGTTGTATGTGCATCTGACATTGTGAATGCACTTATTTAGGTCCACAATATAGATTTAGAGCTGTGTTACATGGATATTTTTACAGCATTAGATACTATTGCAAGGTAAAATTAGTGTGCTGAAAAATGATTGAATGTAGTGATTTGTTTGTTAACTTGCAAGTTACAATTCTCCCAACCTATGGGCGGAGTTAACGATTGCTATATAAACTGAAGTAAAGCATTAAACAAGCAGCCCTGAGGAAGCCCCGTCCTGGCTTATGGGGGGGGGGGGGGGGGGGTAAAACAAGCATCAGCATTGGTGGAAGGATTTACCTGACCTGTTAGAGTACTTCAACAAGTGTTGTACCCATGTTTGATGTTATGGCTGGAGAGGCCAATCATATGAGCCAAGTATATTAATTTCTGAGCAACTGCAGCAGTGGGAGATGGACAACATGATAAGGTTGTATATTTCAGAATCTTGCTTGTGTTTGTTGAATACATACACACACACGACAGGTCTGGAAAAAATTAAGATACCACTGCAAAATTGTATGTGTCTGAGAAAAATGAAAAATGTTGTTTTATTCTATAGACCACTGACATTTCTCTCAAATTCAAAATAAAAATATGGTAATTTAGAGCATTTATTTGTAGAAAATGGCAAATGGTCAAAAAACAAACAAAATATAGATGCAGAGTTTTCAGACCTAGAATAATGCAAAGAAAACTAATGTATTAACTTTGCAAAAGTCTAGAAATCAATATTTGGTGAAATAATCCTTATTTTCAATCAAAGCTTTCATGAGTCTTGGGATACTCTCCAACAGCCTTTCACATTGCTGTTGAGTGACTTTATGCCACTCCTGGGGCAAAACTTTAAGCAGCTTGGCTTTGTTTGATGGCTTGTGACCATCCATCTTCCTTTTGATCACATTCCAGAGGTTTTTCAATAAGGTTCAGGGCTGGCCATGACAGGGTCTTGATTTGGTGGTCTTCCATCCTCACCTCGATTGACCTGGTTGTGTGGCATGTAGTATTGTCCTGCTGGAAAAATCATAATTTATGTAAGAACTTACCTGATAAATTAATTTCTTTCATATTGGCAAGAGTCCATGAGCTAGTGACGTATGGGATATACAATCCTACCAGGAGGGGCAAAGTTTCCCAAACCTCAAAATGCCTATAAATACACCCCCCACCACACCCTCAATTCAGTTTAACGAATAGCCAAGTAGTGGGGTGATAAAGAAAGGTGTAAAAGCATCAACAAAAGAATTTGGAAATAATGTGCTTTATACAAAAAATCATAACCACCATAAAAAGGGTGGGTCTCTTGCCAATATGAAAGAAATTAATTTATCAGTTAAGTTCTTACATAAATTATGTTTTCTTTCATGTAATTGGCAAGAGTCTATGAGCTAGTGACGTATGGGATAGTAATACCCAAGATGTGGAACTCCACAGAAGAGTCACTAGAGAGGGAGGGATAAAATAATAACAGCCATTTTCCACTGAAAAAAATTAATCCATATCCCAAATTATAAGTTTATTTTCATAATGAAAAGAAAAAACTTAAACATAAGCAGAGGAATCAAACAAACAGCTGCCTGAAAAACTTTTCTACCAAAAATGTCCGAAGAAGCAAATACATCAAAACGGTAGAATTTAGTAAATGTATGCAAAGACGACCAAGTTGCTGCTTTGCAAATCTGATCAACTGAAGCTTCATTCTTAAAAGCCCACGAAGTGGAGACTGATCTACTAGAATGAGCTGAGTAGAATGGAGGCAGGACCTGACCCGACTCCAAATAAGCCTGATGAAAAAAAGCTTTAATCAAGATGCCAAGGAAATGGCAGAAGCCTTCTGACCTTTCCTAGAACCAGAAAAGATAACATTTAGACTAGAAGTCTTCCTGAAATCTTTAGTAGATTCAACATAATATTTCAAAGCTCTTACAACATCCAAATGGCTAGATTACGAGTTGTGCGTTAGGCTGAAAAAGCAGCGTTAAGAGGTCCTAACGCTGCTTTTTTACGCCCCCTGGTATTAAGAGTCTTGAAGGTTTAGGGTCACCGCACATTTCTTTGGTCTTACCGCAAAACGACTTAATGAAAAGTCTTTTTTCTATGGGACTTCCATAGCGCCGGTATTACGAGTCTGTCCTGGGAGGCCAAAAAGTGAGCGGTACACCCTACCCTGTCAAGAGTCCTAACGCATTTAAAAGTCAGTAGCTAAGAGTTTTATGGTACAACGCCGTAGCATAAAACTCATAACTAAAGAGCGAAAAAGTACACTAACACCCATAAACTACCTATTAACCCCTAAACCGTGGCCCTCCCGCATCGCAAACACTATAATACATTTTTTAACCCCTAATCTGACACTCCGGACAGCGCTGCCACCTACATTATATTTATGAACCCCTAATCTGCTGCCCCCAACATCGCCGCCACCTACATTATATTTATTATCCCCTAATATGTGCACCCAATGTCGCCGCCACCTACCTACACTTATTAACCCCTAATCTGTCGCCCCCAACGTCGCCGCCACTATAATAAACATATTAACCCCTAAACCGCCACAGTCCTGCCTCGCAAACATTAGTTAATTATTAACCCCTAATCTGCTGTCCCTAACATCAACGCCACCTACCTACATGTATTAACCCCTAATTTGCCGCCCCCAACGTCGCCGCCACTATACTAAATGTATTAACCCCTAAACTAAGTCTAACCCTAACACCCCCTAACTTAAATATAATTTAAATAAGTCTAAATAAAAATTACTATCATTAACTAAATTATTCCTATTTAAAACTAAATACTTACCTATAAAATAAACCCTAAGATAGCTACAATATAACTAAGTTACATTGTATCTAGGTTAGGATTTATTATTATTTTACATGCAAGTTTGTATTTCTTTTAACTAGGTACAATAGTTATTAAATAAATAGTTATTAACTATTTAATAACTACCTAGCTAAAATAAATACAAAAGTACCTGTAAAATAAAACCTAACCTAAGTTACAATAACACCTAACACTACACTATAATTAAATAAATTAACTAAATTAACAACAGTTAAATCAATTAAATACAATTAGCTAAAGTACAAAAAAACACTAAATTACAGAAAATAATAAACAAATTACAATATATTTAAACTAATTACACCTAATCTAATAGCCCTATCAAAATAAAAAAAACCTAGCCTAAACTAAACTACCAACAGCCCTTAAAAGGGCCTTTTGCGGGCATTGCCCCAAAGTAATCAGCTTTTTTACCTGGAAAAAAAATACAAATAACTCCCCCAACAGTAAAACCCACCACCTACACAACCACCCCCCAAATAAAAAACTAAAAAAACTAAGCTCCCCATTGCCCTGAAAAGGGCTTTTGGATGGGCATTACCATTAAAAGGGCAGTTAGCTCTTTTGCAAGCCCAAAGTCCCTAACCTAAAACTAAAACCCACCCAATACACCCTTAAAAAAAACTAACACTAACCCCCTGAAGATCGACTTACTGGGAGAAGTCTTCATCCAAGCCGGGCCGAAGTCCTCAACAAAGCAGGGAGAAGTCTTCATCCAAGCTGGACGAAGTGGTCCTCCAGACGGGCAGAAGTCTTCATCCAGACGGCATCTTCTATCTTCATCCATCCGACGCGGAGCGGCTCCATCTTCAAGACATCCAGCGCGGATGTAGGTTTCGGCGATGTCAGGGGCGGCAGATTAGGGGTTAATAAGTGTAAGATTAGGGGTGTTTAGACTCGGGGTTCATGTTAGGGTGTTAGGTGTAGACATAACTTTTGTTTCCCCATAGGAATCAATGGGGCTGCGTTACTGAGTTTTGTGTGGCGGAGCTTTGTGTGGCTCCTTTGGAACAATCAAACAACAGGAATCAACTCGTGTTAACGTACCAAAGGATACGAGAGAATGGTACTTGGACGTAGACACTAAGACGTTTCACTTTACTTTGCTTCCCTGATTTGGATACAGGCTTGTAACTTTTTTAATCTTGTAAGTGTTTTTAACCGGTGTGTGGAATAAAGTTTACAAACGTCTACCTTGATATGGGCTTGCGCTTGTTTCTTTTTCTATAGGATTGCCGCATAGAGAGTGTTGGGTGACACACCTCTGAAAGTAGCTGCAGCCCGTGAATCAAGCACCTAGGAATCTCCTTGGAAACAGCTGAAATACACAGCTATTAATGGACATTTCTGGACTCTAGCTAATACTCTTACACTCAGCCTTTGGAAGTGGTAATATTATTCCCCTCTGTGTTTGAGTTGTATTTGGGTATATATATAAATATATATTGTTAAATATCTAACATCTAGTATTACATTTATTGTTTTTTATCTGTATACCTGATCATTAAGTCCTGTCCCACACCCCCTCTCTTTATTTAGTTGCGCTGCTAATACTCTGTCTTGAGACTGAGTTTTACACTGCTTTTTTGCAGGTGTTAGACTTTTTTCAGCTGGCTCTCCCCGTTGATTCCTATGGGGAAATCGTGCACGAGCACGTACGACCAGGTCACCGCTGACTAAAGCAGCGCAGGTATTGGAGTGCGGTAATGAGCAAAATGTTGCTCAATGCTCACTTCTTGCCTTTTAACAACGGGTTTCTGAAAACTCGTAATACCAGCACTGCAGGTAAGTGAGCGGTGTGAGAAAACTGCTTGTTAACACCGCATAGCCTCTAACGCAAAACTCGTAATCTAGGTGAAAGAATGAAAGGATCTCTCCAAAGAATTCTTAGGATTAGGACACAAAAAAGGGACAACAATTTCTCTATTAATGTTGTTAGAATTCACAACCTTAGGTAGAAATTTAAATGAAGTCAGCAAAACTGCCTTATTCTGATGGAAAATCAGAAAAGGAGATTCACAAGAAAGAGCAGATAATTCGGAAACTCTTCTAGTAGAAGAGATGGCCAAAAGAAACAACATTTTCCAAGAAAGTAGTTTAATGTCCAAAGAATCCATAGGCTCAAACAGAGCAGCCTGTAAAGCCTTCAAAAAAAAAATTAAGACTCCAAGGAGGAGAGATTGATTTAATGACATGCTTGATACGGACCAAAGCCTGTACAAAACAGAGAATATCAGGAAGCTTAGCAATCTCTCTGTGAAGTAAAACAGAAGAGCAGAGATTTGTCCCTTCAAGGAACTTGCAGACAACCCCTTATCCAAATCATCCTAAAAGAATGCCAGGAGAATTTATGAGAAGAACAACATGAAATATGTCTTCCAAACTCGATAATAAATCTTCCTAGAAACAGATTTACGAGCCTGTAACTTAGTATTTATCACTGAGTCAGAGAAACCTCTATGACTAAGCACTAGGCGTTCAATTTCCATACCTTCAAATTTAATGATTTGAGATCCTGATGGGAAAACGGACCTTGAGAGAGAAGGTCTGGCCTTAATGGAAGTGGCCAAGGTTGGCAACTGGACATCCGAACAAGATCCGCATAACAAAACCTGTGAGGCCATGCTGGAGCTACCAGCAACACAAACAATTGTTCCATGATGATCTTGGAAATCACTCTTGGAAGAAGAACCAGAGGCAGAAAGGTTGGTAACACCAAAGAACTGCTAACGCATCCACCGCTTCCGCCTGAGGATCCCTGGACAGGTACCTGGGTAGTTTCTTGTTTAGATGAGAAGCCATCAGATCTATTTCTGGAAGACCCCAAATCTGAACAATCTGAGAAAATACATCTGGATGGAGCAACCACTCCCCCGGATGTAAAGTCTGACGGCTGAGATAATCCGCTTCCCAATTGTCTATTCCTGGGATATGAAATGCAGAATTAGACAGGAAATGGATTCTGCCCAAGCAAGTATCCGAGATACTTCTTTCATAGCTTGGGGACTATGAGTCCCACCCTGATGATTGACATATGCCACAGTTGTGATATTGTCTGTCTGAAAACAAATGAACGGTTCTCTCTTCAACAGAGGCCAAACCTGAAGAGTCCTGAAAATAGCATGGAGTTCTAAAATATTGATTGGTAACCTCGCCTCTTGAGATTTTCAAACCCCTTGTGCTGTCAGAGATCCCTAGACAGCTCCCCAACCTGAAAGACTTGCATCTGTTGTGATCACAGTCCAGGTTGGACGTACAAATGAGGCCCCTTGAACTATATGATGGTGATCTAACCATCAAGTCAGAGAGAGTCGAACATTGGGATTTAAGGATATTAATTGTGATATCTTTGTATAATCCCTGCACCATTGGTTCAGCATACAAAGCTGGAGAGGTCTCATATGAAAACGAGCAAAGGGGATCGCGTCCGATGCTGCAGTCATGAGACCTAAAACTTCCATGCACATAGCTACTGAAGGGAATGATTGAGACTGAAGGTTCCGACAAGATGAAACCAATTTTATTCGTCTCTTGTCTGTTAGAAACAGAGTCATGGACACTGAATCTATCTGGAAACCTAAAAAAGGTGACCCTTGTATGAGGAATCAAGGGACTTTTTGGTAAATTGATCCTCCAACCATGTCTTTGAAGAAACAACACTAGTTGATTTGTGTGAGATTCTGCAGAATGTAAAGGAAACACCGCAATACCCTGTTCTCTGATTACAGAGAGTAGGGCACCGAGAACCTTTGAAAAGATTCTTGGAGCTGTCGCTAGGACAAATGGAAGAGCAACAAATTGGTAATGCTTGTCTAGAAAAGAGAATCTCAGAAACTGATAATGATCTGGATGAATCGGAATATGAAGATATGCATCCTGTAAGTCTATTGTGGAAATATAATGCTCTTGCTGAACAAAAGGCAGAATAGTCCTTATAGTCACAATTTTGAAAGTTGGCACTCTTACATAATGATTCAAAATTTTCAGATCCAGAACTGGCCTGAATGCATTTTCTTTCTTTGGGACAATGAATAGATTTGAATAAAACCCCAGACCCTGTTCCTGAAACGGAACTGGTATGATTACCCCTGAAAACTCCAGGTCTTAAACACACTTCAGAAAAGCCTGAGCCTTTACTGGATTTGCTGGGATGCATGAGAGAAAAAATCTTCTCACAGGAGGTCTTACTCTGAATCCTATTCGGTACCCTTGAGAGACAAAACTCTGAATCCATTGATTTTGGACAGAAACTGCCCAAATGTTTTGGAAGACTCTTAACCTGCCCCCTACCAGCTGAGCTGGAATGAGGGCCGCACCTTCATGCAGACTTGGGGGCTGGCTTTGGTTTCTTAAACGGTCTGGATTTATTCCAACTTGAAGGTTTCCAATTGGAACCAGATTCTTTGGGGGAAGGATTAGGTTTCTGTTCCTTATTTTGTCGAAAGGAACAAAAATGGTTAGAAGCTTTAGATATACCCTTAGGTCTTTTATCCTGAGGCAAAAAACTCCCTTCCCCCCAGTGACAGTTGAAATAATTGAATCCAACTGAGAACCAAATAACTTTTTACCTTGGAAAGAAAGAGATAGCAATTTAGACTTAGATACCATGTCAGCATTCCAATATTTGAGCCACAAAGCTTTTCTAGCTAAAATAGCTAAAGACATAGATTTAACATAAATTTTAAGGATATCAAAAATGGCATCGCAGATAAAATGATTAGCATGTTGAAGCAAGCGAACAATGCTAGACAAATCAGATCCATTTCCTGTTGCGCTAGACTTTCCAACCAAAAAGTTGATGCAGCTGCAACATCAGCCATAGAAATGGCAGGTCTGAGAAGATAGCCAGAATATAAATAAGCTTTCCTTAGATAAGATTCAAGTTTCCTATCTAAAGGGTCTTTAAAAGAAGTACCATCTTCCATAGGAATAGTAGTACATTTAGCAAGAGTAGAAATAGCCCCATCAACTTTGGGGATCTTTTCCCAAAACTCCAATCTAACTGCTGGTAAAGGATACGATTTACCAGCATTTACCATTCCTTAGAAATCATATCAGAATTCAGAAATAGCATCAGGAACTGGAAAAACCTCTGGAGTAACCACAGGAGATTTATAAACAGAATTTAAACGTGTTCTAGTTTTAATATCAATATCCAATGTAATCAACACCTCTTTTAACAAGGAACGAATATACTCCATTTTAAATAAATAAGTAGATTTGTCAGTGTCAATATATGAGGAAGGATCTTCTCAATCAGATAGATCAACATTAGAAGAGGATAATTCAGTCTGTTGTCGGTCATTTGAAATTTCATCAACTTTATGAGAAGTTTTAAAAGACCTTTTACATTTATTAGAAGGCGGGATTGGCAGACAAAGCCTTCTGAATCGCATCAGCAATAAAATCTTTTATATTCACAGGTATATCATGTGTTTTAGATGTTGAAGGAACAACAGGCAATGTACTATTACTGATGGACACATTTTCTGCATGTAAAAGCTTATCATGACAACTATTACATACCACAGCTGGAGATATAATCTCCACAAATTTACAACAGATGCACTTAGCTTTGGTAGAACTGTTATCAGGCAGCAGCATTCCAACAGTGATTTCTGAGACAGGATCAGATTGAGACATCTTGCAAACGTAAGAGAAGAAACAACATATAAAGCAAAATTATCAATTTCCTTATATGGCAGTTTCAGGAATGGGAAAAAAATGCAAACAGCATAGCCCTCTGACATAGAAAAAGGCAAGAGGCATATAGGAATGGGGTTTTTAAATAATTAAATTATTTGTCGCCAAGTATGACGCACAACGCAACTGAAAATTGTTTGGCACCAACAACATCCGGAAATGACACAACCTTGTGCAAAGAACTCGGCGTCAACTAAGACGCCGGAAATTACAAATTTGCATCATCGGACGTACCTTCGCGCCAAAAAAATTCTCGCGGCAAGAATGATGCAATAAACTTTGGCATTTTACGCCCTTGCGAGCCTAATTTTGCCCGCGAAATTTAATGAAAAAAAGCAGTCAATTTGAAAAAAAGACTAAACCCCAGGTAAGAAAAATATTTCCTAAATATGTTTTTTTTCGCCCCAAATATGAAACTGATAGTCTGCAAAAGGAAATATACATAAAGCTGACTCATGGCAAATATAAGTACAATACATATATTTAGAACTTTATATTAATGCATAAAGTGTCAAACCATAGCTGAGAGTGTCTTAAGTAATGAAAACCTACTTACCGAAAGACACCCATCCACATATAGCAGATAGCCAAACCAGTACTGAAACAGTTATCAGTAGAGGTAATGGAATATGAGAGTATATCGTCGATCCAAATAAATGAAAAGGTGATGAAAATTGGACTCAGAGAAATTCCTTATGTTTGTTTGCAAACCTCAGTCTGGCTCTTTTTTGCTTCTCATTGAAGGTTTTTTGTTTTTTTGTCTTCAATCCAGTCTCTAGGAGCCAGTTTCGAATCGTCCTCGCCATGCACTTCACCCCAACAGCCATTTGCAAATCTTTTTTTTAAGTCACTTGATGTCGTTCTACGGTTGTTGAGTGACATTCAAATAAGTTGGCGGTCATCCCGGAGAGTGGAGAGTCGTTTTTCCCACTGCCGGCCAGCTTTATTGTCCCCAATATAGGCAAGTAAAAACCTGTAAGCACTATAGCAATGCAACCCTAAAAGAGTAAAATCTCAAAATACTCTAAAGATAATGAATATGGCAACAAATAAAAGGGTGCGCTAAAAAAGGCTGCTAGCAGAGGTATCAAAAGAACTGATATATGATGTGCAATGTGTATAATATGCAATATATACAAAATGATAAAGGGGTAAAGTTTGTGTAGTAAAGTTACCTTCATATCTTAAAGATTCTACAAATTTTTTAAACATTTTACAGACTATAGCTTGGAAAGAGGATTATACACTAATTACGTGTAATGTATACTCTCTTTATACAAGCATACAACACAAATTAGGCCTTGAAGCTATAGATTACCATCTAAAAAGAGGAGGTGATATGCGTATAGAAAAGGTGGATTTTATTAAGTCCTGTATAAGATTTATCTTAGAAAACAATGTTTTTGTCATTGTTACCAGCTCTTTCTACACATTCAGGGCACGGTAATGAGCACCAACTTTGAGGCCAAGGTTGTATATGGCAAAGCTTGGGAGGCAAACTTGGTGCTCTATCGCAGATTCATTGATGATATTTTTTATCATCTGGAGAGGTGATTCAGAATTATTTGAAATTTTTATCGAAGATCTAAGAGATAGTAATTTTGGTCTGTTTTACATATGAACAGAGCAAACATAATTTAAAGGGACAGTCAAGTCCAAAAAAACTTTAATGATTCAAATAGGGCATGTAGATTTAAACAACTTTCCAATTTACATTTATCGCTGATTTTTCTTTGTTCTCTTGGAATTCTTAGTTGAAAGCTAAACCTAGGAGGTTCATATGCTAATTCTTTGATCTTGAAGGCTGCCTCTAATCTGAAAGCATTGCCAGTTTTCACCACTAGAGGGCATTAGTTCATGTGTTTCACATAGAGAACATTGAGCTCACGCAAGTGAATTTACTGAGAAGTGAGCACTGATTGGCTAAAGTGCAAGTCTGTCAAATGAACTGAAATAAGGGGGCAGTCTGCAGAGGCTTAGATACAAGGTAATTACATAGGTAAAATGTGTATTATTATAACTGTGTTGGTTATGCAAAACTAGGGAATGAGTAATAAAGGGATAATCTATCTTTTAAAAAAACAAAACTTCTGTTGTTGACTGTCTTTTTAAGTTATCTTGATATTGAGATTGTGGACCGAGTTATTTATACTCAAACACACTTTAAGACAGTAGATTCAAACAACTATATACACAGTAAGAGCTGCAATTTAAAGAATGGGTAGACAATATACCTAACAATCAATTTACAAGAATTAGAAAAAATTGCTCCAGGATAGAGGACTTTGATGAACAAGCCAAACACCTAGAAACAAAATTTCAACAAAGAGGCTATGACAAAGTACTTATTAAGATAGCCAAGGATAGAGCTGAACTGTTAAAAAAAACAAAACACAAACATCAGATACAGATTAATTTTTCTTTTCAAAACTTTAGAACCATTATGTTTAAATGTTGAATTAGATCTTAATTCCATTATGGAATAATCCATCTATGAAAGAAGACTAAGAATCACATTATCACTATTTAATCATTTAGTTTATTTCACACACATGAATATAACTAATTATTTGAATTCTTTTATATATATATATATATATATATATATATATATATATATATATATATATATATATATATATGTATGTATGTATGTATGTATGTATGTATGTATGTATGTGTATATATATATATATATATATATATATATATATATATATATATATCCTGGATTATTTCACATGCTAAATAAAAGACAAAAAAGTCAACATATATAAGTTTATGTACATTATTACATATTTTTCCAAACAGATTCCATAAAATGTATATTTATTCACATATATTTCACATATTATTTGTGCAATAATTTAATTTAACTTTAGTTATTTCAATTTGGGTTTTAGATTTTTAATAATCATTATTATCAAGTTTGTATATATTATATGTTTTCTACTGATGTTATTTCCTTTTTCTGATCAAATATAATGCATGATTCAGTCCAGTCTTTAATCACAAATGCCATGATTAAAGACTGGACTGAATCTGTGCCTTTATAGTCTCAAAGTGGGAGGATAACCAATCAAAGAAACATGAATACAAAGGGTGAATGTGCAACACAGGCACATCTTGAAAATGGCTGTATCAGATGAAACTCTTGATGGAACAACTGCAGCCGTGTTGTAACTTAGCACATTATCACAGAGCTCTATGTAAGCTATTTGGATTATTCACAGTGGACATGCAGTGAGTTTTTTGCAAGTTTGAATACACTGAAAGTCCTTTACTCGCAACTCTGGTAATAAGATTTCCCGATTGGCTAGAGCAGTACCACGTGACCCAGAACGCAATACGGCACTGCCCGTGGTGGATGGAATAGTTTTTTTGCTGAGTTGGAGGGTCTAACGCCAACTTATAGCAGCCTGCAGGAAGCTGAGAAATACACAGTGAAAGAGGTTTTGTATTCCGGTTGAGTCCTTTGATACCGAAGAGTGTCCTTTAGAGTGTATGCGATGCAAACTGCTTGCGGTCCACTGTTTACAACCCACACCCTTCTTTGAGGACATGCATTGGTTCATTTAAATCTATTCAGCAACTTGGGACTTTTGAATGATGATCGTTCTGTCAACAATTTTTTATCATCTTTTTATAGTTTTTATGGCACTTGAGTATTATATACATTTTTAAACCATTGGTGGTATATTATATTATTCTGTGTTAGTTGTTTTAATAAATGTGTTTACCCCTTTATCATTTTGTATATATTGCATAATTGCACATCATATATCAGTTATATATAGTTATAGCAGCTTCATTTAGCGCACCCTTTTATTTGTTGCCTTATTGTCCTCAATGTCTGCTGCTTGACCTTGTTCCTATAAACTGCCGTCTTTGAAATTTTAAGGATGGAATAACCCGACGCTCACTGTATTGCTTTGCCAGTAAATTAAAAAAAATAGATAGGGACATTAAACACAAAAAAATGATGTATTCAAAGCAAGAAGTACCATAATATGCAGAAATATTTTTTAAAGTTAAATTACTTGTTTAAATGTTTAATACATGTGTAAAGTTTCTATATAGTAACTATCACTGCCATGTTGTAACCTATTCGCCTGACCTTACCTCCCCAGATGAGTCCAATTAGGGACAGTTTGAAATAAGCTTAAATATAATAATCTCAGAGGGTTTAGTGTCCCTTTAATGGTCATTAACCTTTTGAGGACCATACAGTATAGTGAAAACAACAGAAACCCAGCAACATTAGAAAATGGTAATGAAGTTAAGTCAGATGTATTTAAAACATATTACTAATTAATTATAGTCTACTAATAATTCACTGAGGAAATGCTGTGGACTTAATTTGTGTCAATTTAAAAAAAAAAGAATAACTGCTGCGGTAAACTGATGGATTAAGCTCCCTATAATAAAATTAAAGTAGATTTAAAGTTTGTCAGAAGAATCAAAACAACATTTTATTTAATATGAATGTGGGGATTTAAACATTATTTTTGTGTTATTCCCCTATAGCCTTCCTTTCTTTCTTTATTCTGGCCTCATTTTTCTTTACTATATTCTGGCCTCATTTTTGATTACATGGAACATTTTCTTGTATAATCACAGGGAATAACTTATAGGCATCATTAAATCTTAACCTTGTTTCTGAATCATTAATTTGCCTTGAGGGACATACTTTTGATTATTAAGCTGTAAAGCCCCAGTACACTATTTTAACCAATCGTCAAATAAAACTGTTGTCAAATAAAGCTGTTTGTGTCTTTATTTGTATTTATTTTAACTCTCAAGATCTGCACATTGTGCAGTTTTTTCATGGTTATCCTGGAGTGCAGACAGTCTTTATTTGCTTGTACTTGCATGTTACACACAAAAGCACAATGTGTATGCACCAATCAGCAGCTGTGCATGATCAGATATCAATGCTGGGGAAATCTAAAAGGTGCAGATTAAAAATACAACAGCAATTGTTTGTTTTTTTAAAGAGCACATCATTTAAAAATTGATTAGCTATCTTGCCGTTGATCCATTTCACAGCTGCACTTACTGCAGTTACCAGTTGTTGTTTTCTCTGTAAAGTACCTACACAAATCATGCCCTGCTTTCAAAGGATACCAAGCACTCGCACTAAGGAATACAAATCTTTAGAGCTATCAATACATGTGGAAAAACAACAAGTTGAGAGATATTATTTCCTTCGTATACCAAAGACAACATTTATAGCTCAACACCATTAAACAAATAATTAAAAAAACACATCATCAAACATCCTTTTTCATAGAATATGTTAATGCAAGAAAATTAGACTAGATGTTGCCGCCAGTTTATCTTTATTAAGAAGATCACATTGGTGCAATTCAATATTGGCATGTGACATTTTACACCAATTTACCTTCTCATTTTCATTTTACCTCTAGTACGCCAGGGAAACATATTATATATATATATATATATATATATATATATATATATATATATATATATATATATATATATATAGAGAGAGAGAGAGAGAGAGAGAGAGAGAGAGCACTCTCACTTTCCAAACTTGATGCCAGGGTGCCAGCAGATAAATATGCACAGTAAAGGAAGGCACTCACTGGTCTTTTTCTTCAAAATAACTTTAATAATCGTGACGTTTCGGGGACACACTGAGGAAGGGGAGTGTGTCCCCGAAACGTCACGATTATTAAAGTTATTTTGAAGAAAAAGACCAGTGAGTGCCTTCCTTTACTGTGTATATATATATATATATATATATATATATATACACACATACATACACACACACATACATACATACACACGCGCACACATATACACAGTTGTATGCAAAATTTCCATGATTTTAATTTATAAATAATTTGGTGTTTGGATCAGCAATTTCATTTTGATCTATCAAATAACTGGAGGACACAGCTTACTTGTTTACAGTCTTTCCGTAGCAAAACTCCACACACCACTTGTCTTATTTGGAGGAGCAATCTGGGCTTGTAACTCCAGACTTGGCTAATGAAGAACTTAAAAGGACCGTCTATTCAAATATTTTGCATAGATAAACAGAAAATGTGCAAAATGCATCAAAACAAAATTAGACAGATGCATATATTTGGGCACCCTTGTAATTTTCTTGATTTAAATACCTGTAACTACCTAGCACTGATTAAATGGAACACGCAATTAGTTTGGTGAGCCCATTAAGCCTTGAACTTCATAGACAGGTGTATCCAATCATGAGAAAAGGTATTTAAGGTGGCCAATTGAAAGTTGTTGTTCTCTTTGACTCTCCTCTGAAGAGTGGCAACATGGGGGCCTCAAAACAACTCTCAAATGACCTAAAAACAAAGGTTGCTCAACATTATGGTTTAGGGGAAGGCTACAAAAAGCTAACACAGAGATGTCCACTGTGAGGAACATAGTAAGGAAATGGAAGACCACAGGCACAGTTCTTGTTAAGGCCAGAATTAAAATATCGGAAAGGCAAAGGATGGTGAGAACAGTCAAAAAAAGCCCACAGACCACCTCCAAAGACCTACAACATCATCTTGCTGCAGATGGTGTCACTGCATCGTTCAACAATTCAGCGCACTTTGCACAAGGAGAAGCTGTATGGGAGAGTGATGCAGAAGAAGCCTTTTCTGCACACACGCCACAGTCGCTTGAGGTATGCAAACGCACATTTGGACAAGACAGCTTCATTTTGGAAGAAGGTGCTGTGGACTGATTAAACAAAGATTTAGTTATTTGATCATAACAAGGGGCGTTATGCATGGCGGCAAAATAACACAGTGTTCCAAGACAAACACTTGCTTGCCACAGTAAAATTTGGTGGATGTTCCACATCATGCTGTGAGGCTGTGTGGCCAGTTCCGGTACTGGGAATCTTGTTAAAGTTGAGGGTCGCTTGGATTCCACTCAATATCAGCAGATACTTAAGAATAATGTTGAGGGATCAGTCACAAAGTTGAAGTTACGTGGGGGCTGGATATTTCAACAAGAAAATGACCCAAAACAATGCTCGCAATCTACTCTGGCATTTATGCAGATGAACAAGTACAATGTTCTGGAATGGCCATCCCAGTCCCCAGACCTGAATATCATTGAAAATCTGTGGGGCGATTTAAAACGGGCTGTCCATGCTCGGCAACGATCAAATCTAACTGAACTGGAGATGTTTTGCGAGGAGGAATGGTCCAAAATACCTTAATCCAGAATCCAGACACTCATTACAGGCTATAGGAAGCGTCTAGGGGCTGTTATTTCTGCTAAAGGAGGCTCTATACTAAATATTGATGCAATATTTCTGTTGGGGTGCCCAAATATATGCACCTGTCTAATTTTGTTTTGAAGTTTTTTAGGATTCTACAAAGGTTTTTTTGGCAACAGATGTTCCAGAGTAATAAAGCATTAGGAATTAGGACATGACTAATTATTCTTATTTTATGTGACCCCCCCCCCCCCCAAAAAAAAAAGGATAGTTTTGAAAGTATTTCTGGACCTGGAAATATTTAAAAAAACAGAAGCTACTAAATATCTAATTCCTATTGTATCAATCCAATGTTTTGTGGACCCAGGACATACTTGAAAACGAGAGAAATCTCAATGTATCCTTCCTGGTAAAATATTTTATAAATAAATAAATCTTTCACGCACAAGGGGTAAGTTCATTGCCCTTTTTTTTTCACATGATAAGTAATATCTCAATCTGTCCTAACGTTTCTGAATGATTATTGATGAAGCTGTACACTAATAGTTATCTGATTGCAGATTAGAGCAGGAAACCACAGTGAAGCTGAACACCAGCCCCACTTTTAATTATATTATTCTTTCCACCAAGACATTCACAGCTAAACCAGCTCCTGATGTATTTAATAAGGTAACCTAACCTCTGTTCGAGCAGCTGATTTGTATTTTACTTCTGTGACTTTTGTAAGAGAAGCACTTTAGAATATATATATATATATCTATGCAGGCAAACATTTACACTGAGCAGCAACATCTGATGGGAAGGAGGACTTGGGATGAAGCAATGTTCTTATTACAGTTATTACTACTCACCCAATTACACTTTAGTAAACTGAGGCACGGTGAGATAAAATAGCTTGCCCTAGGTCACTGCTAAAAATTGAGTCTGTATTATATTCTCTAGAAGAGAGGGATTTGTTTTGCATTCTACTGTATTCCTTTAGCTAAGGTCTGTTCTTGCTTAATAAAAAAAAGCTAACAAAATATTCAGAATTCTAAAGTAGATGTGTCCAGCATATTCTCAATAATAGATCTCCTTTTTTGTCTTGCAGAGTTAGGAAATTTTGGTGTGTCTATTCCTTGAAACATCTATCTATACTTTTATATAAACAATGTTTGCAAAAGAAGAGTATAAGGTATAAAGTGAATTGTGTTGCAGTTGTTAATGCCATTTTGGTTATATATGTAGCAGGGTTAGCTTTGAGAAGACAGCATTGTTTTAAGTTCTGCAAAATAAAATTACTTGAAAAGGGGCAAAAAAACATAAAAGTGTATATCGCAAGTTAATTTTACTACACATAACTAAACATTGTATAATAAAATCTCACAGTATATACTGAACTGTTCACCATATTGATGTGTAATAAGTGTACATAAAACTTTTATTCCCACAGGTTCCAGATAAACGCCACTTCTGAAGTATTATTACCAAGCAGATATTAGCAGTTATGTAATACATATGTAATTACTATATGTTAAAGGGACAGTCAAGTCAAAATTAACCTTTCATGATTCAGATAGAGCATGCAATTTGAAACAACTTTCCCTTTATTTTTATCAAATTTGCTTTGTACGCTTAATATTCTTTGTTGAAAGATTAACCTAGGTAGGCTCATATGCTAATTTCTAATCCCTTGAAGGCTGTCTCTTATCTCAGTGCATTTTATTAGCTTTTCACAGCTAGACAGAGCTAGTTCATGGTTGCAATATAGATAACATTGTGCTCACTAACGTGGAGTTATTGATGATTCAGAACTGATTTATTAAAATGCATGTCTGTCAAAAGAATGGAGATAAGGGACAGTCTGCAAAGGTTTAGATACAAGGTAATCAGAGGTAAAAAGTGTATTATTATAAAAGTGTTGGTTGTAAAAAACTGGCAAATGAGTCATAAAGGGATTATCTATGCAAAATTTTCGAATAGATGGTCCCTTTAAGAACTTGACTAGCCTTGTCTGGAGTTACAAACCCAGATTGCTCCTCCAAATAAGGCAAGTGGTGGGTGGAGTTTGGCTACGGAAAGACTGTAAGCAAGATATTAAGTTGTTTAAAAAATGTTTTGACTTTGCTGCTATATTATTATATAGCAAGACAACAGAAAAGTCTTGTAATTACAAGGTGTCTACTGTACCTTGATCTACACATCTTGGAACAGCAAGCAGTTCCTTTATAAAGGGACACCTCTGGGATTTAGACACAAACATTTAGGAGGTAAAACAAATAATCCCTAGATGGACCCAAGGGTCCTTCCAATTAGAAAACTGTTGTGGTTCTGATACTATATAGAGTGAGATGGTTAACTGACATTAAAATAATTAATGTATATGCACAGAAAATATCAGTAATTATGCCCTGCACAAAATCTGCAACTCAAATTAATTTAACAATATGTAGGGCTTGGCAATCAATTGTAGTCAAGGTATCAACCCCTTTAAAACCTTGAGTATGTTAATTTCAGCTCCTGCACTGATCTAGGAAATTACTGTGAAGCATGTGGCTGGGTCAGAAAATGTAAGATACAGTGTGCTATCCAGTCTATCGGGAAGAGTGGAACAAACACAATGTTCAGAAGTATTTTACAGCAAAAGCAGACATAATAAAATAAACTGTATATTGCAATATTCTTTTATTTTCACTAATTAAAGGGACATGCAATTTAAAAGGTTTCTTTTGTGATTCAGATAGAAGATACAGTCTTAAACAACTTCCCACTTTACTTCTATTACCAAATTTGTTTCATTCTTTTGGTATCCTTCTTAGAAGGAGCAACAATGCACTACTGGGAGCTAAAGTACCATGAGTGCCAGATACATTTAAAGGGCCTCCTGTGCCTCTATGCATTAGAATATAGCCCAAAAAGAAGTAACAGTGCATTTTCTATTATGTATGTTACAAGCAGCCAAAGGGGGGGGGGGGAGTGGCTTTATAAGGTTTGTTTGTTTAAATAAAATAACTGATTTTGTGTTTTGAAACCACAACCTAATAAAATGGGTTGAACTGGTAGGTATAATCAGATCTCATTATTTTATCACATTGTGTACATATACATGCCTCTTTATCTTATATTTGTCCATAAACCAAAGACCAATACTTGGAGAGAACAATGGAAAATTAACATTTTATTATCTTATCTCTTCTATACCCATTGGGAGTGTAATTTATTTTGCTAGCTCTGTTTACACAGCTTATCTATAGCTTGGACCTAAAGCCAGAAACTTTCATAATAGGTGGGGATACCACAGGCTAAATCAACTATTTCAAATGCCAATATAAGGGCAAAGGAAATACTTTCAACTTAAACAATCTAGTACATTCCAGTAGGTAAAGTGGATCATTGGGAACAAATTAAAGGGCAGAACATTTTTGAGTTTGAGTTAACTGTCCCTTTAAATCCCAGCATTTCAACAAACAAAAACTTAGCTCACAGAGCACTAGTTAGGAATTATTTTACATTGTAGGGTTTTAAGCAAATAGTACAAATCCTCATAATTAATTAGCACACATTCAGCCGTGCGACAAATAAGCGTTGATGTTTTGTTTTTACATTAACTTATTATGTAGATAGAGGTTTTCTACTTTCTAATATGACTGACTAGACAAAAGATGTACATTCACATATTTAATCAGGAAAGCATTACGCATTAGATATTCTATATCCATCATAAACAAATCTTTAAAGCCCTTTTATATTTAAGAAGCTTAGCTTGCTGGAAACCCTGTTGTTATGGAGCTATACATGTAATCAGTAAAAAGAAAAGAAAAAAAAACTCCCAGAATGCAGCGCCAATAAAGAGATTAGTGACCTCTAATGAGAAAATTCTAGGAACAAACTTCAGGAAGAATTTAAAGTTTATTTATTTCCTTTTAACTAATCTTATGCAAAAATGTTAAAGTAACACAAAAAAATAAATATAATAATACTTACATACTGAAAGCAGCTCCGTACACTGGGTTCTATATTACTGCCACCAAAAGAGGCCACCTCACCAAGCTGCCGTGGGATCTGAATGGCATCGTGTAGAAGAAGGCCCAGCCTTCTCTGATCACAGAAACCAGCAGAGCTTGCTACCTGTTTGAAAAGGTCTAAAAATGAAAGAAGAAAGAAAACTCGTTGGTAACTAAAAAATCTTTTGTATGCTCAAAATATTGCTCAAAAATACTGTAGGATATTTTACTATGCAAAATTTAACATTTAATATTACAACTTTTTTTATGCCCATCTAATTCTCATAAAGGTTGCATGACTATATATATTAGGATTAGAATAATATGCATGGTTTGTGTTGAAAAATAAAACATTCTTGACTTTCGTCTTGATTCAGCAGCATGTTGAAAATTTGTAATTAGGGTTGACACCTTTTCTGGAAAAAAAATATTGGCGAAGCTCATTAGCATAGATTTACCTGAATAATTATACAGCATAAATCAGGAAATAAAGCTACTAGGACTGATTTGAAATGATTATGTGCTTATAATTAGGTTCCATCACACTTAGAAGTTTGACCATTATAGCATATCTATTTCTATGTTTCATCTTTAATTTTCAACTTTGACCTGAACCTTAAAAATTCCAGCCATGTGGCAACCCTATACGTAATTTGTAAAACAAATATCACACAAGTATGTAGCTGTGGCGTCACTAGGGGGGTGCGGACTGCACCTGGGTGACAACCTCCAGGGGGTGACACCACAAAAAAATTTTTTTATTTTTTTATTTTTTACATTTTATTGAAATTCAATGAAATACAATGTAGAGATGCATAGATTTTTATTTATTAGAGGGGCCGGCATTTGTCAACATTAGTAGGACTGGGGAAGTTGTAGACACTTAATTTTGCTGCCCCTTGAGCCAGCACTGCAATTTCAACAAATAATTTTCCCGGCTGCTTTTGCTTGCGAAGTTGCGCTGCTAGCCTAAACCTGCTGCCTATCTGTGCTCACTGCTCAGTGACATGTGGAGCAGTGGAGTCACTCACTGCTGTGCTGTCTCTTTAAACGGGAACCGGGAAATCGTGAGGGGGATGCCTGGCACCTGACCGCATGACTGTTTGACACTGTCTCTAAAGTGAAGGAGCCACGTATGATGCCCACCAGACCAGTATGGTTACGGTACACTAAGTGCACACTGAAGAGGTAGGAGGGGAGGGTGGGCGGGGGTCTGGGGGTGGGCAGAGTGCAGAGGTGATTGGCCATAAGAAGCGGTAGGCATGCGGCCCGGGGCTGTGCACTGACAGACTTGGAACAGTCAGAGAGCAGAATTTTCAAAGTTTCCGTGCCTAAACCTTTGCTTCAGTAAATTATTTTAGAGTGCTCTGTTTATCGTTCATTTGATGCTCTGCTGAGCCAGGGAGCAGCTCTAGGCATGAGCTTTATAATTAATGCAGTGCAGTTTACATATTTTGTATGTGTGTGTCTGAGTTTTTGTGTGTGTGTGTCTCAGTGTTTTTGTGTGTGTGTGTCTCAGTGTTTTTGTGTGTGTGTGTCTCAGTGTTTTTGTGTGTGTGTTTTTGTGTGTGTTTTTGTGTGTGTTTTTGTGTGTGTCTGAGTGTGTTTCTGAGTGTCTGTATGTGAATTTTGTGTGTCTGAGTGTTTGTATGTGTGTGTGCCTGTGTTTTTGTGTGTATCTGCTTCCTGGGGGGGTGACACCATAACTTACTGCACCGGGTGACACCAACCCTAGTGACGCCACTGCAGTTTATTTTGGTTATGAAGCGTATGCGCAAGACGTGGTATATGACCACAACAACCATGTTTTAGCAGTGCTTGTACTACAGATTGTATATTTTTGTGTAATAATCAAAAAGTTTGTAACTTTTTTTTTCCCCTTTGATAAGACAAGTTATAAAATAAAAAAAAATAAAAAAAAAAGGAAAATCTCATTGAGGTAATGTTACTTGTTATTTAAATCTGTATTGTCTTGTAGACTATAATAAGACAATTTAAACGTCTGAGTATCTGGGGTTTGACTTCTGCAGACACATTTTTCAGCTTTATCAGACTTTGGTGATTGTACAGAAGGATCCAATTATCCAAGTGATGGATTCCTTAAAATACACACTACAGACTGATTTGTACTTGTAATTGGATTTATGTTGCATATACCATCTACATTACACAGTCTCCACTGGTCAAGAGGGAATGTGTAAAACTTTTAAATATTTAGATAACTTAGGTAGGCTGTAACTATTATAAAAGTCTCTTCAAAAGTACGTTTAAAGGGACATTCCAATAGTAATTATTTTCATTACTGACCAAAAATTGCATGTTTCAACCTCGCAAAGGGATTAAGCAGTCTAGCTTTATAGAAGCAAGCATTCTGAGTAGGAAACCCTCTATTAAATAGCAAGAACATGCGGCTGACACACTTGGTTACCTGCTTGGGAGCTGTAATGCTTGTTGTTTGGAATGGAATTTTATAAATGTTTTTAACCACTCATACCCTAGAATATCCATTAAAGGGCTAGATTACAAGTGGCGTGCTTATGTTTGTGCACAAGCGATATAAGACTATCGCGGGTTTGTTAATTTGCCACCATATCACAAGTTTAAAAGCCTCTGCAGACAGCCTCCTTATGTCAGATCTTTTGACAGACTTGCATTTCTGGCAATTAGTGCTGACTCTTAAATAACTCAACCTGCATGAGCACAATGTTATTTACATGAAACACAAACTAACGCTCTCTAGCTGTGAAAAACTGTCAAATGCATTCATATAAAAGACGGCCTTCAAGGGATTAGAATTTTGCATATGAGTCTACCTAGGTTTAGCTTTCAACTAAGAATACCAAGAGAATAAGCAAATTTGATGATAAAAGTCAATTATAAAGTTGTTTAAAATTGCATGCCCTATCTGAATCATGAAATTTTAATTTGTACTGTACTATCCTTTTAGTGCACGTCAGGTTAGCGTGACTGAAGACTTCATGCAAAGGGTTAGGGCTAAACTAAAAGTTGTACCAAACACAACAAACACATTCAAAAACTCTTACACTCATATAAACATTATCTGATAAAAATTTATCAGATATTCATAAAAAAATATTTATAAGGGTTCAAATGTATATAATGTTTAAATATGTGTCTAAATAATAATTCAATAGTATTTCATGTGTTTTACTGTGTATTCACTTAATATTTAACATTCCAATGTTCTGCACACATAGGAAAATGTTTTTATTGCAAACACACACACACACACATATATATATATATATATATACACACACACACACACACACACACACACACACACACATATATACACACAAGGGCCAAAATTTTCACTCGCCTGCTCTCCATTGGCGAGTAAAATTTATCGAAGTCGGGCAGCTTGTAGAAATAACAGTATTGAAGCGGTAAACACTGAGCACCACCTTGAAGGTGGAGCGCTGCAGAAACGGCTAGAGTCAATGAGAAGAAGCGTGCAAAGTGTTGGTAAGTACTGACTTCCACCACAGCTCCTGACTATGAAGCGTTTGTCTCAGTTGCTCTGAGGGATTCTCCTCTTTGCCCACAATGCATCCTAGTACTCTTATTAAGGATATTTAAAGCTCAGCCTATTAGGATGCACTTTGGGCAAAGAGGGGAATGACTCAGAACTGAAACAAATGTTTCATAGTCAGGAGCTGCGCAGTACTTTGCTACGTGTTCACAGTAGTTTTATCCCAGGACCTCAGCACTTAGTCTTCGGTATGAATGAGAGAAGCACTAGTAACAGAGATAATCCTAAGAAAATCAGTCCGGGGGTTGTCACTGAGAGATTCCCCTTTTCTTCCGACAGAGATCATAAGTGGCTCAGTGTAGGATGCTTTTTCGACAAATGGGGGAATCCCGCAGTACCTAGTTATGCTGCGTGTTCAGTTCACTTTTACCCCAAACACTACTACATCAGCTATCTAGAACAGGACCGGCTGAGCACAAACACATTGAGGGCAGTAATGGAAAATAATAAATAGGCAGGAGTGCTTAGAAAAATCAATCCGGGTGCCTGTAACTGAGGGATACCCCTCGTCTGCCAACAGAAATGCCAGTAGGCTCAGTGTAAAATGCTCTGTCAGCAAAGAGGGGAATCTCTCAGTAAAAAGAACTCAGACACCAGCTTCACAATCAGAAGAGAGGGGGAAAGACCACACAGAGCTTCTAGGATTACTTAACATGCATCCTATAGAATCTTTGTCGGCAGTAAGGAATCCCTCAGTGACAGGCCTCCTGACAGTAAAAACCCCACTCTCCTGCAGTCAGTCCCTGGCTTTTTGTACATAGTGCCTTTGTGCCCCAGCCTAGCCTACTCTTCAGCTCTATGCATTCTGCCTCCTCAGAACAGCACAGCCAACCCCTCAGCACTGCCAAGTTTGCCCCTCAGCCATACCAGCCTACCACACCAGCCCACAGCACATGCCTATAGCATACCACCTAAAGCTTATCCATGCCAGGTCCCAACGGGCTACTTATAACATTCTGACTCATATACACTGCATTTACTCTATGCACCTCAGCCCAAAACAAATTTCCTTCCTACGCCATCTTTTGCCCACAATATGCAGCTTGCCATACTCATACCCTCAGCAGTTAGCATGCACCCTGGACAGTTTATGTTCTAAACCCATAGCTGACAGCTTGCTTGCCTAATGACCACACCATACAGTCTTCCCGCCTATTTAATGTTGCTAAAAAATTTTGTAGCATTATTTAAT
>NC_069501.1:754870239-754917739 GCF_027579735.1 Bombina bombina | reverse complement strand
CCAAACAAACAAAAAAAAAACTATTATCCCTCCTACTTTCCTTTCCCCCCAATAGTTCAAATCGAGGACAGGGAAAACCAGAAGAGACAACAGGGATAAAGGGTGCAACTATGCTTCTGCCAACAAATAATTTCAGGGCGGGTTTGTGGACTCTCACTACCAAGAAAAAAAATAATTTATCAGGTAAGAATACATTTTATCTTCTCTTACCTGACCCCCAGGAGACTACATAAATTATTCCCAAATACCAGTAATCCCAGTTGGCGCTGTGGCCATGTGGGTAGTGGCATGAGCCATATGTGGTGGTGGTGCTCTCAGGTTAACTTATTATGGAGGGAGGTCATTAGTGAAATTGAGAGTATTTTTCAGACACTTTTGACACTTTTGACAATGGACCCTTTGATTTTACCGCTAAATAAATCCACTAAACTTCCCCAGAGACATCTTCGTCCGTTATTGACTATCATGATAAACAGTCTGAAGGCACTTATTGCCAGGGGTTGGAGATCCCCCTCAGTTCCCACCCTATCGGAGTGGAGATTTAAGGTGTCAAATTTGATCAAATTGGAGGAATATAGGGCGTTTAAATTGGGAACTAGGGATCAATTTGCAGACATACAATGCACCTGGGAACACTATTTACATAACCTTTCAAAAGTTGTCTCCCCTTGATGTAGAATTAAATGCTTTTTTACATCTTCATATAATTGGTTTAGATATCATGAGGTACAAACGGTGAATATTTGGGCACAAAACAAATGTTTGGTTTTCATGAGGACACTAGGATTTCAATGTTATTGTTGGATTTATCTTCATGTAATGAATAAAAAAAAAAATAGGTCCACGAGGTATATTATATTGTTAAATAGGCATTAATGTTACTGTTATCTTGTCTAACAGTTGTAATCGATGCATTGTCTTTTTATTTTTGCTTTACATGTATGTGAGCTGCTGGTGCAATGTTAAATGCGGAGAGCGTATTGCTCTCCGCATTTAGCGAGGTCTTGCGGACCTGATCCGCAGTGTCGGATCAGGTCCGCAAGACCTTTGATAAATTGGGGCCATAGTTTGAACTTCAAATGAGTTGTAGATCTTTTTCTGTTTTAATAAATTTCAAAGTGATGTATATTTCCACTCCTATATCATGTGACAGCCATTAGCCAATCACAAAGGCATACACGCATATTCTGTGAATTATTGCACATTGTTAATGGGAGAAATTGAAAAGTTCAATTATGACTTAAAGGGACATGAAAAACATTTTTTTTCTTTCACGATTTAGAAAGAGCATGCCATTTTATAACAATTCTTTATTAACCAACAAAAAAAGTAATATTATACAATAGTCTGATCTTGACTTATTTCAAGAGAAAAGGAAAAAACAATAAGAACAAATGAAGAAACAAAATCATCCTCATCTAAAAATTTAAACAGTTTCAACCCGAAAAAATGAGGGGAGAAAAAAAAGCAAGTTATATTAAATGACCTCTGGCCCTCCCTCTTCTCTGGGGAGAATTTGCTTTTCATCAAGAGAAAAAAAAAAAAAGAAAAAAAGGTAAACATTATTACCTTATATCACCTTATGTTGGGATTTTCTAATTTTATGTAAAACACCTAAACACAGAAACAAACAAAACAAAAAAAGCAGGACAACAAAACAAAAACATACAAAAAAAAAAAAAAAAAAAAGGAAAAAATAACCACCTCTCTCTCATCTCCCTCCGTCCCCCAACTACCAGATGCCTAGTAGGATTAGTTCTGAGTTTTGAAAAGGGAAAATCATATATTCTTTTTCGTTTTCAGAGAGTGATTTGATATATACTGCCCATTTGTTGAAGAAATTTCTTATGTCCTCTTCATTATCTATGTCTGTATCTTTTTGTTCTAGTAGGCATTGTTTTTTTAGACAGTTCTGGATTTCGGATACGCTGGGCACTGAGCGCATTTTCCATTTTTTACATATTAGGTATCTAGTAGCTAATATCGAGATGGAGATCAGGTTATCATTGGGGTGACGTTTACTTAGGTTATCTTTGCATAGTATAATTTGATATAAAGTAAAGGTTACGGGGGGAATTTTCAACACCTTATTCAGCCAATATTCTAACTTACACCAAGTGTTTCTCACTTTTGGGCAAAACCAAAACATGTGTTCTAAATTGGCTGCTGGGAGTGAACACTTGGGGCATTTATCAAAGCCTGAATTATGAACCCTGCGACCCATTTCCGGAGTAAAATATACCCTATGAAGAATTTTGATATGTGCTTCCCGCCAGGTAGCTGAAAGAGTTGTTTTTTTCACTTTGCTTATAGAGTGTTGCACTGTTTTTGGGTCTACCCTATTATGTTCTGACAATGAAGTCCATGTTAAAGCAAGTCTTGCTAAATTCTGGTTACCCCTGCTAATACCCAGAAGTTGATAACACACAGAGATAGACATACGATCCACAATCATGAGTGTGAGACAATTTTCAAGTTTACCTAATTTCCAAGACCATCCTACCTCTCTAGTTGTTTCCAAGAAGAAATGCCTTATCTGCAAGTACGCAAAGAAATCTTTGTTAAGTAACTTATATTCCCCTTTTAATTTTTCAAATGTTTTAATGGTTTTTCCATCACCATCTATCAATAAAATCAGCTTATTTAGTCCGTTATTGTGCCACCTATTGAAAACCTCAGATTGCAGGCCAGGTTGAAACTTTGGGTTCCCTATCAAGGTGTGATATTTTGAAATCTTAGGATTAAAAGACAGAAGCTTTGAAATTTTCCACCAGGCCCTGATAGGGTTGGATATATATTTAAGTCTTTTAATTTCTGGAGGTAACTCTTTAGGAGATGAGTGTAGAAGTGCTAGGGGAAGGCAAGGATCACAGATATTAGTTTCAAGATGGTTATTTAAAATATAATCCTTAGATAAGATCCAGCCACTCGCTATTCGTGCCAAGGAGGTTGTATGCTCTAATATCTGGCAGTGCCATACCTCCGGAGTAACATGGAAGAGAGAGTTTATTGAGGGAAATTCGTGCTTTTTTCCCTTGCCAAAGAAATTGACTAATTAAGCTATTGATTAATCTTACATCCTTTTCGTAAAGAATTACTGGAACATTCAGAAGTATGTATAGCAGTTTCGGGAGAAGAACCATCTTAAACACTGCCACTCGACCCGAAACTGAGAGAGGTAGTGTGTGCCAGATTCTCAGTTTCTCTTTGATTTGCCTAATAATAGGAGGTATGTTAAGTTCGTATAATTTATCGGCATTCACCGGAATATTTATTCCCAAATATTTAAAAGAGCATGCCATTTTAAACAACTTTCTAATTTACTTCTATTATCTAATTTGCTTAATTCCCCTGATATCATTTGCTGAAAAGCATATCTAGATAGGCTCAGTAGCTGCTCATTGGTTGCTGCACAGATGCCTTGTGCGATTGGCTCACCTATGGGCATTGATATTTCTTCAACAAAGGATATTTAAAGAATTAAGCAAATTAGATAACAGAAGTAAATTGGAATGTTGTTTAAAATTGTATTCTCTGTCTGAAACATGAAAGAATTTTTTGGGGGTTCAGTGTCCCTTTAAGTTATTGCACCGCAATAAATAGTAGTAGTATAGTAATACAAGTCTAACAACTACTGCAGTTAGTAGTATAGCAGTATAACCTTGCACAGCAATACAATTATTAATACAACATATTGAAAATATGGCAATATCTACACACCTATGATATTATTGTACAGAAATAAATAGTAAAAAAGTGTAGTAGATTGGTATAACAAAACAGTAATCTTCTTGGCAAGCAAAAGATTACAAGGCTACAAATAACATAAACACAAGATATGGAAAATACTGTAGTTTCTTCTTGGCAAGCAAAAGATTACAAGGCTACAAATAACATAAACACAAGATATGGAAAATTCTGTAGTTCATATAGCAGCACACCCCAGACCTGCTATACAGAAATAAAGCAGATACTGTAATACAGGCTAGACGTACAATGCAATATTTTAGTATATACTGTGGTGTATACTGGAACTGCAATACCAAAGTCCTATAGATATTGTGGATACACTAGGCCTGCAATGCCATATATAAGCATATATGCAGTTAATTTTGATCTGCAAAACCTTTTTTACTCAGCCTCAGTGGTATATTTTTTATTTATATATTTTTTATGGGATATACTAGACCTGCAATGCAGTCTCTAGGTAGACACAGTGATATAAACTAGAAATGCAACATAAAATTAAAACAGATATTTCTTAGCAATATAACCTTTTAACAAATACTGTGGATATACTAAAAACTGCAATACTGTTGTACAGCAGATACAGTTGTAGTCTAGATCTACCATACAAGATCTGAGTTGAGAGTATATGAGGCCTCTGTCCCACACGACGAGTACCATACAAAAACACAGAACTGATTATAGTGAAAATGAGATGCAATAGATTAGCCCACCGAGAAGTAGTAAGATATCAGTCAAGCAATGTACTGAATCAAATATAGAGCATATGCCTTAGCATCATCACATTCTGTAATTACACTAATTTCAGTAAAGTGACCGGTCGTCAAATAGGCCACCAAGTAATTTACAGGGCTTAGCATAGAGAATGCAGCTGTCTTAGATCAACACAGTAATTACCATGATATACCTAATAATTAGGAAAAACATTAGCCTTAAGCAGAACTACAGGTACATTATAACAATATACCTAAGATAGACGAAGGGTAGCAGACACTGTGTGCTATATAAGGGCAAAATAGTAGTCTAGTGTTAAAAACAATTTTCCCTCACTAACCAGGGAAATGTGTTTTACCAAGGGAAAGTTCAAACTAGATTTATGTACAAAATGCAAATAGAATTGCAAAAAAAGAACAGATTGCCAGAATCTAATAGTTAATATGCTTCAGGGTATAAATCAAGAAAAAAATGTCTTTCAATTCTCATACATTCACACAAGATAACTTTCGGCTAGATTACGAGTTTTGTGGTATGAGTGAAAAAGCAGCGTTAAGGCTCTTTTTCACTACCGCTGGTATTACGAGTCTTGCGGGTTTAGGGGCACCGCACACTTTTTTTGCCTTAACGCAACGTAATTACAGCAGCTTTCAAAAAGTCCTTTTTCAATGGGACTTCCTTTGCGCCGGTATTACGAGTCTGCCTGGGAGGCCAAAAAGTGAGCGGTACACCCTATACCGCCAAGATCGATACCGTAAACTGAAAGTCAGAAGTTATGTGTTTTACGTTACAAAACTGTACCATGAAACTCATAACTAAAGTGCTAAAAAGTACACTAACACACATAAACTACCTATTGACCCCTAAACCGAGGCCCTCCCGCATCGCAAACACTAAAATAAAATTATTAACCCCTAATCTGCTGCTCCCGACATCGCCACCACTAGAATAAACATATTAATCCCTAAACCGCCGTACTCCTGCATCACTAACACTAGTTAAATATTATTAACCCCTAATCTGCCACCCCTAACATCGCCGCCACCTACCTACATTTATTAATCCCTAATCTTCCGCCACCAACGTCGCTGCCACTATACTAAATTTATTACCCCCTAAACCTAAGTTTAACCCTAACCCTAACACCCCCTAACTTAAATATAATTAAAATAAATCTAAATAAAACCTAAATAATTCCTATTTAAAACTAAGTACTTACCTGTAAAATAAATCCTAAGATAGCTACAATATAACTAATAGTTACATTGTATTTAGCTTAGGTTTTATTTTTATTTTACAGGCAAGTTTGTATTTATTTTAACTAGGTAGAATAGTTACTAAATAGTTATTAACTATTTACTAACTACCTAGCTAAAATAAATAAAAAAAATTACCTGTAAAATAAAACATAACCTGCCTTACACTAACACCTAACCTTACACTACAATTAAAACAATTACATTAATTAAATACAATTACCTAAATTATAAAAAAAAACACTAAATTACACAAAATATATATATTATATCAGTGATGTGCAGTCACTAGAGGCAGGTGAGGCAGTGCTTCACCTCTCATATGGGCAAAAATATATATATATATTTTTTTATTGGCTTTAAAAAAAAAATTGTATTTTTTTCCCCCCAGCATTTTTTTCCCCACAGCTATATGTTGTGCAATGGAGAGGCACAAGCAGGTCTGCCCACCATTACACAACATGCTGCCCCACCTACTGGATGAAAGTGGTTAAGATCATTGCATGGACCATTAACTGCTTATTTGAGGCAGTACTATTTGGGCTGAACCAATCCAGAGAGAGGCATTAGTAAGTGGAATTTAGGGTTGGGGCTGGATGTTAAATCATATAAAACAAAACAAAGACGGAAAAAAACAACTTTCATATATTTTGTTGCTGTCCTGTGAACCTGCTAGCTTTGCTAAAGTGAAAAAGAGAGTTCTGTTCTTCCCCTCTAAGTGCAGTGAAATGTGCCACTGTCACTTCCTGAATCCTTATACAGAGCAGGAAGAGAGGCAGAGAGAGCAGTGTTTCAGCCACATCTTATTAAAGTAAGATTTTACTGAAAGGGATTCTGTTAGTGAAAATGATAATTTAATGAATGTGGTTTAGTGTTTTTTTACTCTTTTACAGCAAAGGATCGTTTATGTATTTTGTTTACTCAAAATTTACACCCACTAACTTAGCAGCTTGCCTCTGTACTTCACACTAAATTATAGTCTCACTTGTTGAACTCTCTGTAGCTCTGCTGTTTTATTACTTAAAAATGCAGTGGTCCCTCTCCCCCCCCCCCTTGTGTGTGTGTGTGTGTCTATCTATCCATCTCTCTCCTTATGTGTTGTTCTCCCCCCATGGTCTCTTTCTCTCTCTGTCTCTCTTCCTCCCCCTCTGACTCTCTCATCCCTTATGTGTCTCTCTATCTTTAAATTTCACCAGCCGCCACTGGATCAAGACATTTTTATATTTACTGAATAATGAAAGAATCTATAAGTATAATTTGCAGCACTAAAGTAAAAAGTATGTTTTAAACATATTTTAATGGGCATGGATTTCTAGATCTCATAATCAGAGCAAGCATTGTGTTATCTGGCAAGAGTTTCTGTTACAATCCTTTTAGACTAAAATCAGATGTTTACTAAGTTGACCAGTTTTCCAAGACACCATTTAAAGGGACATGAAACCCATATGCAAATTTAAATAACTTTCCAATTTACATCTAATATCTAATTGTCTTCATTCTTTTGATATCCTTTGTTGAAAATCATATCTAAATATGCTCAGTAGCTGCTGATTGGTGGCTGCACATAGATACCTCATGTGATTGGCTCACCCATGTGCATTGCTATTTCTTCAACAAAGGATATCTAAAGAATGAAGACGTATCCTAGCCACTGCCTCACCAGCCTCTGACGTCACTGTATTATATTTATATTTATATATATATATATATATATATATATATATATATATATATATATATATATATATATAGAGTGGGGAGAGAGAGCAAAAGAGTGGGGAGAGAGAGCAAAAGAGTGGGGAGAGAGAGCAAAAGAGTGGGGAGAGAGAGCAAAAAAAGAGTGGGGAGAGAGAGCAAAAAAGAGTGGGGAGAGAGAGCAAAAAAGAGTGGGGGGAGAGAGCAAAAAAGAGTGGGGAGAGAGAGCAAAAAAGAGTGGGGAGAGAGAGCAAAAAAGAGTGGGGAGAGAGAGCAAAAAAGAGTGGGGAGAGAAAGCAAAAAAGAGTGGGGAGAGAAAGCAAAAAAGAGTGGGGAGAGAGCAAAAAAGAGTGGGGAGAGAGAGCAAAAGAGTGGGGAAAGAGAGAGCAAAGGAGGGAAGGGAGAGCAAAAGAGAGGGGGCAGAAAGAGCAAAGGAGAGGGGGGAGAGAGAGCAAAGGAGAGGAGGGAGAGAGAGCAAAAGAGAGGGGGGAGAGAGAGCAAAAGAGAGGGGGGAGAGAGAGCAAAAGAGAGGGGGGAGAGAGAGCAAAAGAGAGGGGGGAGAGAGAGCAAAAGAGAGGGGGAGAGAGAGAGCAAAAGAGAGGGGGTAGAGAGAGAGCAAAAGAGAGGGGGTAGAGAGAGAGCAAAAGAGAGGGGGTAGAGAGAGAGAGCAAAAGAGAGGGGGTAGAGAGAGAGAGCAAAGGAGAGGGGGGAAAGAGAGAGCAAAGGAGAGGGGGGAAAGAGAGAGCAAAGGAGAGGGGGGAAAGAGAGAGCAAAGGAGAGGGGGGAAAGAGAGAGCAAAGGAGAGGGGGGAAAGAGAGAGCAAAGGAGAGGGGGGAGAGAGAGAGCAAAGGAGAGGGGGGAGAGAGAGAGCAAAGGAGAGGGGGGAGAGAGAGAGCAAAGGAGAGGGGGAGAGAGAGAGCAAAGGAGAGGGGGGAGAGAGAGAGCAAAGGAGAGGGGAGAGAGCAAAGGAGAGGGGAGACAGAGCAAAGGAGAGGGGAGAGAGAGAGCAAAGGAGAGGGGAGAGAGAGAGCAAAGGAGAGGGGAGAGAGCAAAGGAGAGGGGGAGAGAGAGAGCAAAGGAGAGGGGGAGAGAGAGAGAGCAAAGGAGAGGGGGGAGAGAGAGAGAGCAAAGGAGAGGGGAGAGAGAGAGAGCAAAGGAGAGGAAAGAGAGAGAGAGCAAAGGAGAGGGGAAAGAGAGAGAGCAAAGGAGAGGGGGGAGAGAGAGAGCAAAGGAGAGGGGGGAAAGAGAGAGCAAAGGAGAGGGGGGAGAGGGGGTAGAGAGAGAGCAAAGGAGAGGGGGGAGAGAGAGAGCAAAGGAGAAGGAGAGGGGGGAGAGAGAGAGAAAAGGAGAGGGGGGAGAGAGCAAAGGAGAGGGGGGGAGAGAGAGCAAAGGAGAGGGGGGAGAGAGAGCAAAGGAGAGGGGGGAGAGAGAGCAAAGGAGAGGGGGGAGAGAGAGCAAAGGAGAGGGGGGAGAGAGAGCAAATGAGAGGGGGGAGAGAGAGCAAAAGAGGAGGGAGAGCAAAAGAGGGGGGAGAGAGAGCAAAGGAGAGGGGGAGAGAGAGCAAAGGAGAGGGGGAGAGAGAGCAAAGGAGAGGGGGAGAGAGAGCAAAGGAGAGGGGGAGAGAGAGCAAAGGAGAGGGGGAGAGAGAGCAAAAGAGAGGGGGAGAGAGAGCAAAAGAGAGGGGGAGAGAGAGCAAAGGAGAAGGGGAGAGAGAGCAAAGGAGAGGGGGAGAGAAAGCAAAGGAGAGGGGGAGAGAAAGCAAAGGAGAGGGGGAGAGAAAGCAAAGGAGAGGGGGGAGAGAGAGCAAAGGAGAGGGGGGAGAGAGAGCAAAGGAGAGGGGGGAGAGAGAGCAAAGGAGAGGGGGGAGAGAGAGCAAAGGAGAGGGGGGAGAGAGAGCAAAGGAGAGGGGGGAAAGAGAGCAAAGGAGAGGGGGGAAAGAGAGCAAAGGAGAGGGGGGAGAGAGAGCAAAGGAGAGGGGGGAGAGAGAGCGAAGGAGAGGGGGAGAGAGAGCAAAGGAGAGGGGGGAGAGGGCAAAAAAGAGGGGAGAGGGAGCAAAATAGCTGGGGAAGAGAGAGCAAAATAGATGGGGGAGAGAAAGCAAACTAGGTGGGGGAGAGAAAGCAAAATAGGTGGGGGAGAGAAAGCAAAATAGGTGGGGAGAGAAAGCAAAATAGGTGGGGAGAGAGAGCGAAAGAGGGGGGAGAGAGAGCAAAAGAGGGGGGAGAGAGAGCGAAAGAGGGGGGAGAGAGAGCGAAAGAGGGGGGAGAGAGAGCGAAAGAGGGGGGAGAGAGAGCAAAAGAGGGGGGAGAGAGAGCAAAAGAGGGGGGAGAGAGAGCAAAAGAGAGGGGAGAGAGAGCAAAAGAGAGGGGAGAGAGAGCAAAAGAGAGGGGGAGAGAGAGCAAAAGAAAGGGGGAGAGAGAGCAAAAGAAAGGGGGAGAGAGAACAAGCAAAAGAGGGGGAGAGAGCGCAAAAGAGAGGGGGAGAGAGCGCAAAAGAGAGCACAAAAGAGGGGGGGAGAGAGCGCAAAAGAGAGGGGGGAGAGAGCGCAAAAGAGAAAGTGCAAATGAGAGAGCGCAAAAGAGGGGGGAGAGAGAGAGAGAAGGGAGAGAGAGCAAAAGAGAGGAGGAGAGAGAGCAAAAGAGAGGAGGAGAGAGAGCAAAAGAAAGGAGGAGAGAGAGCAAAAGATAGGGGTAAGAGAGAGAGCAAGGGGTGGGACCACTGTACTACAAAAAGTGGCCCGTGTGCACGGGCTTTAGGACTAGTATATATTTATTTATTTATATATATATTACACAAAAAAGTACTAAGCGCTTAAAGAGTATGAGTGGTCTGTTAGTCTAAATATATATTCCCATCCACTACCCAGAATATATATATATATATATATATATATATATATATATATATATATATATATATATATATATATATATATATATATATATATATAAGACCAATACAAGTTATGTAGCAAACAGTCTCATATATTAGAAGGTGGTCAGTCTATGGTTATATAAAGTTCCTTATATTCCACAGTGCTAGTTCCTGTGTGCTGTGTTTGGCAGCCCGTCTTAAAAGAAAGGTGATCCCCCGCTGGGGGAGGTTCCTCTTAAGTATCTGAAAAGTATGGAACAAGACAGGCGCATAAAGGCACACTTCGTGTAATACATTCAAGCTGTATAAACAAATAATAAGGTGAAAAATCCACGCTCACCTGATGTACCCTCACAATATGAAGTATATGAAGTGCCTTTGTGTTAGTGTGGTCTTCCTCCTCTCGATCCTCTGCTCCTCCACGACGCCTCAGATGTCCAAAAGCTGCTTTGGATAGCAGGAATTTTTGCTGAAGTTTAGGTCAGTGAGGATGGATATGGGAGTGAAAAAGACCTATGTGCTTATGTACAATATAACCTTATAAACACCACTATCACAGGGAATATATAACCATAAATTCAATAGTGTATTAAAAAGTTCACATAAAATACACACTTGGGGATATAAACAGGCACTATAACGACATAAAGATAAACAAATACATGAAAGACTATAGAGCCGTAGTCAGACCGGTTGTGAGATCCAGTATACAGATAGATAAACCTGGGCCGGCTAAATCGCTCTATTCAGTAGTAATCCAACTAAGGTGAACCAAAGGATATTCTCTAGACTGCTACACTGCATCTGGGCAAAAGAGAAACGATCCCAGATGCAAGATGGCGATTGAGGGGCTGACAGGAGGCTAATTGACCTAAGTCTCGCGCATATATAAATCTAGGTTTGTTTGGTTTAGTGCAACCTTTTGCTCACATAGTACCTAATGTTAAAACAAACAATAGCCACACTCAAGAAAGAGTTAACTTTGACTAAACACAGTAAATATATCAGAGATCAGGCAGATTACAATTCTGGTAAGGTTTACATTGGGCAAAGAAAGAATAGAGGCAGATCTAGGAGCAGGGGTCCTCAATATAACAGAAATAGAAGTCATAGTAGTAATACTAGTAATGACACTGATTCAGGGGAAGATTATCAATCAGAACCAAAATATAGTGATAACAGCACTCTAAGACCAATCCTTAAGAACACTCTCCCTAAAAAAAAACAGTGGAGTTTACAAATTTGCCCAGTGAGGGACAACCTGGAAGTAAAGGAAAAGATAAAAATAAAAATTCTGCTTCTATAGTGCATACAGATAACACAGGCACTGTAGTCTCTGAAAGGTCAGAAATAGACCAGGTTTTTCAGAATCCTCCAATGAATCCCATAAGAGGAAGAGGAGGGGGGGCATCAAGAGGAAACTCAGTTCACAATCAAACAAGATATCAGCTGAGGAGAGGTCGAGGTCAGAACAAATATGTGGCTTAAATGATCGTGACACTTTACCTAGCAATAATGTGATCAATCTTAGTACCTATACACAAAGTAAGACTGAAGAAAAAGTTCTGGGTCTAGGCATGGGATTTGTACCTACATCAAGATTCAACTTATTCCAGATCTTAGTGGATGTTAACAAATTAATTAGACAACTTACCCTTAAAAAACACTTTATATCTACCGAAGCATCTAAGAATGCTATTTCTGAGAATATTGATTCTAATTTAACTGATGTGAATTATTTAGGGGCCAGTTTAACATTCTCTGATTTTACGAATATACAAACTTTAACAGACTTGGAGCTTGAAAGTGGTAATTGGGACAGAGTGACAGACTCAAATGTAGGATTCAAAGCTAAATCCATCTTTTACCCAATTCATTCGAGAGGAGAAATACTGGTGATTTTTCAGAAAAGGGTTGAGTCAGACTTAGTGAACCTGTCACTACAGCCAAGACAGGCAGTCCATAACCTAACTATTGAAGAGAGAAGCAAGCTTTAGAATCACAAAAGGATAATCCTGAGTTGGATATAAAAACTGCGGATAAGGGCGGTAGTGTGGTTGTGTGGCAAAAATCGTCCTATATTAATGAAATTTTGAGGCAACTTAACAACCAGGAAGATTATATTCCACTAAATTACAACCCCACTACTGCTTTTAAAGCGCAACTTAAACAGCTGTTGGATAAGGGACTTGCAGCCGGACATATTGATCAAGATACTTTCAATTTCTTGCATATAAAGCAACCTATCATTCCAATTTTTCATGCATTACCTAAGGTACATAAATCATTAGAAGATGTCAAAGGTAGACCGATAGTTGCTGGTATCGGATCATTATGTGAAAAATTGTCTGAATGGTTGGACAGTATACTCCAACCACTGGTTTTGAAACTTCCAAGTCATCTTAGAGACACAAAACAGGTACTCCAAAAGTTTGAAACTTTTGAATGCAGACCAAATGACTGTTGGTTGGCAATTGATGTAGTCACATTGTAATCCTCAATCCCACATCAAGTGGGGTTGAGAGCAATTGAATACTTTTTGACCAACTGCACTGATTATGTTCCAACTTTTATTAGTTATCTGGTTGAAGTCATGAATTTCCTTCTGACCCATAATTATTTCTCATTTCAAGACAGTTTTTACCTTCAGGTCAGGGGAACTGCAATGGGGGCAAAATTTGCCCCCTCCTTTGCTAATTTGACGATGGGTTGGTGGGAGTCTCTGTTTGTATATAGTGACAGAAATCCATTAATTTCTGACATCCGCACGTATTATCGTTATATAGATGATCTTTTGCTGGTTTGGTCTGGTGACAACCAACGAATTGTCGATTTTATAAACTATCTAAACGATAATCTGTGCGGACTCAGGTTTACATATGAGTTGACAAAATTAACTTTTTGGACATTACTCTTATATTCAATCACACTAATAAGAAAGTAGAGACTACAATATACAGGAAACCCATATCGGGTAATACCATTTTTCATGGTAGGAGTAATCACCCCAAACAGGTCCCATATTCTATTAGCAAAGGACAATTAATCAGAGCCAAACGCAATTGCAGTGATTTGAGTGATTTTGAGTCTCAAAGTAAGGATCTCATAAAGAGATTCTTGGAGACAGGTTATAAAAAACAAACAATAAATAAAGCAAAGGCAGAGGTGGATTGTATGAGTCGAGAATCTCTACTCAAAGATCGGCCTAAAAAGAAATTATCTAATTTCTCTCCTGACAGAGTCAATTTTGTTACTCAATTTTCGCCCGAATACCATAAAATCTGCAATATTATAAAAAGACATTTTCCAATGCTTTTGGCTGATGACAAATTGCAGGAGGTGGTGAAAAACATAATTTATGTAAGAACTTACCTGATAAATTCATTTCTTTCATATTAGCAAGAGTCCATGAGCTAGTGACGTATGGGATATACATTCCTACCAGGAGGGGCAAAGTTTCCCAAACCTCAAAATGCCTATAAATACACCCCTCACCACACCCACAAATCAGTTTAATGAATAGCCAAGAAGTGGGGTGACAAGAAAAAAGTGCAAAAGCATAAAAAATAAGGAATTGGAATAATTGTGCTTTATAAAAAAAAAAAAAAATCATAACCACCTCAAAAAGGGTGGGCCTCATGGACTCTTGCTAATATGAAAGAAATGAATTTATCAGGTAAGTTCTTACATAAATTATGTTTTCTTTCATGTAATTAGCAAGAGTCCATGAGCTAGTGACGTATGGGATAATGAATACCCAAGATGTGGATCTTCCACGCAAGAGTCACTAGAGAGGGAGGGATAAAATAAAGACAGCCAATTCCGCTGAAAAATAATCCACACACCAAAACAAAGTTTAAATCATATAATGAAAAAAACTGAAATTATAAGCAGAAGAATCAAACTGAAACAGCTGCCTGAAGTACTTTTCTACCAAAGACTGCTTCAGAAGAAGAAAACACATCAAAATGATAGAATTTAGTAAAAGTATGCAAAGAAGACCAAGTTGCTGCTTTGCAAATCTGATCAACCGAAGCTTCATTCCTAAACGCCCAGGAAGTAGAGACTGACCTAGTCTAATGAGCTGTAATCCTTTGAGGCAGAGTTCTATCCGACTCAACACATAAGCATGATGAATCAAAGACTTTAACCAAGATGCCAAAGAAATGGCAGAAGCCTTCTAACCTTTCCTAGAACCAGAAAAGATAACAAATAGACTAGAAGTCTTTCGGAAATCTTTAGTAGCTTCAACATAATATTTCAAAGCTCTAACTACATCCAAAGAATGCAACGATCTTTCCTTAGAGTTCTTAGGATTAGGACACAATGAAGGAACCACAATTTCTCTACTAATGTTGTTAGAATTCACAACCTTAGGTAAAAATTTAAATGAAGTTCGCAACACCGCCTTATCCTGATGAAAAATCAGAAAAGGAGACTCACAAGAAAGAGCAGATAATTCAGAAACTCTTCTAGCAGAAGAGATGGCCAAAAGAAACAAAACTTTCCAAGAAAGTAATTTAATATCCAGCGAATGCATAGGTTCAAATGGAGGAGCTTGAAGAGCCCCCAGAACCAAATTCAAACTCCAAGGAGGAGAAATTGACTTAATGACAGGTTTTATACGAACCAAAGCCTGAACAAAACAATGAATATCAGGAAGATTAGCAATCTTTCTGTGAAAAAGAACAGAAAGAGCAGAGATTTGTCCTTTCAAGGAACTTGCAGACAAACCTTTATCCAAACCATCCTGAAGAAACTGCAAAATTCTAGGAATTCTAAAAGAATGTCAAGAAAAATGATGAGAAAAACACCAAGAAATGTAAGCCTTCCAGACTTGATAATATATCTTCCTAGATACAGATTTAGCCTGTAACATAGTATTAATTACGGAGTCAGAGAAACCTCTATGACTGAGAATCAAGCGTTCAATCTCCATACCTTCAAATTTAAGGATTTGAGATCCTGATGGTAAAAAGGACCTTGCGATAGAAGGTCTGGTCTTAACGGAAGAGTCCACGGTTGGCAAGTAGCCATCCGGACAAGATCCGCATACCAAAACCTGTGAGGCCATGCTGGAGCCACCAGCAGAACAAACAAATGCTCCTTTAGAATCTTGGAAATCACTCTTGGAAGAAGAACTAGAAGCGGAAAGATATAGGCAGGATGATACTTCCAAGGAAGTGACAATGCATCCACTGCTTCCGCCTGAGGATCCCTGGATCTGGACAGATACCTGGGAAGCTTCTTGTTTAGATGAGAAGCCATCAGATCTATTTCTGGAAGTCCCCACATTTGGACAATCTGACGAAATACCTCTGGGTGAAGAGACCATTCGCCCAGATGTAATGTTTGGCGACTGAGATAATCCGCTTCCCAATTGTCTATACCTGGGATATGAACCGCAGAAATTAGACAGGAGCTGGATTCCGCCCATACAAGTATTCGAGATACTTCTTTCATAGCCAGAGGACTGTGAGTACCTCCTTGATGATTGACATATGCCACGGATGTGACATTGTCCATCTGAAAACAAATGAACGACTCTCTCTTTAGAAGAGGCCACGACTGAAGAGCTCTGAAAATCGCACGGAGTTCCAAAATGTTGATTGGTAATCTCGCCTCCTGAGATTCCCAAAGCCCTTGTGCTGTCAGAGACCCCCATACAGCTCCCCAACCTGTCAGACTTGCATCTGTTGAGATCACAGTCCAGGTCGGAAGAACAAAAGAAGCCCCCTGAACTAAACGATGGTGGTCTGTCCACCACGTCAGAGAGTGTCGTACAATCGGTTTTAAAGATATTAATTGTGATATCTTTGTATAATCCCTGCACCACTGGTTCAGCATACAGAGCTGAAGAGGTCGCATGTGAAAACGAGCAAAGGGGATCGCGTCCAATGCAGCAGTCATAAGACCTAGAATTTCCATGCATAAGGCTACCGAAGGGAATGATTGAGACTGAAGGTTTCGACAAGCTGAAACCAATTTCAGACGTCTCTTGTCCGTCAGCGACAGAGTCATGGACACTGAATCTATCTGGGAACCTAAAAAGGTTACCCTTGTCTGAGGAATCAACGAACGCTTTGGTAAATTGATCCTCCAACCATGTCTTTGAAGAAACGACACAAGTTGATTCGTATGAGATTCTACTAAATGTGAAGACTGAGCAAGTACCAAGATATCGTCCAAATAAGGAAATACCACAATACCCTGTTCTCTGATTACAGATAGAAGGGCACCGAGAACATTTGTAAAAAATCCTTGGAGCTGTTGCTAGGCCAAACGGCAGAGCCACAAACTGGTAATGCATGTCTAGAAAAGAGAATCTCAGAAACTGATAGTGATCTGGATGAATCGGAATATGCAGATATGCATCTTGTAAATCTATTGTGGACATATAATGCCCTTGCTGAACAAAAGGCAGAATAGTCCTTATAGTTACCATTTTGAATGTTGGTATCATTACATAACGATTCAATATTTTTAAATCCAGAACTGGTCTGAAGGAATTCTCCTTCTTTGGTACAATGAAGAGATTTGAGCAAAACCCCAGCCCCTGTTCCAAAACTGGAACTGGCACAATTACTCCAGCCAACTCTAGATCTGAAACACATTTCAGAAATGCTTGAGCCTTCACTGGATTTATTGGGACACTGGAAAGAGAAAATCTTCTTGCAGGAGGCCTTATCTTGAAGCCTATTCTGTACCCTTGTGAAACAATATTCTGAATCCAAAGATTTTGAATCGAATTGATCCAAATTTCTTTGAAAAATCGTAATCTGCCCCCTACCAGCTGGGCTGGAATGAGGGCCGCACCTTCATGTGGACTTGGGAGCTGACTTTGGCTTTCTAAAAGGCTTGGATTTATTCCAGACTGGAGATGGTTTCCAAACTGATACCGCTCCTGTAGGGGAAGGATCAGGTTTTTGTTCCTTATTGTGACAAAAAGAACGAAAACGATTAGCAGACCTAAATTTACCTTTAGATTTTTTATCCTGTGGTAAAAAAGTTCCTTTCCCCCCAGTAACAGTTGAAATAATAGAATCCAACTGTGAACCAAACAATTTATTACCCTGGAAAGAAAGGGAAAGCAAAGTTGACTTAGAAGACATATCAGCATTCCAAGTTTTAAGCCATAAAGCTCTTCTAGCTAAAATAGCTAAAGACATATACCTGACATCAATCCTAATGATATCAAAGATGGCATCACAAATAAAGTTATTAGCATGTTGAAGAAGATTAACAATGCTATGAGTATTATGATCTGTTACTTGTTGTGCTAAAGCTTCCAACCAGAAAGGTGAGGCTGCAGCAACATCCGCCAAAGATATAGCAGGTCTAAGAAGATTACCTGAACATAAGTAAGCTTTTCTTAGAAAGGATTCAATTTTCCTATCTAAAGGATCCTTAAAGGAAGTACTATCTGCCGTAGGAATAGTAGTACGTTTAGCAAGAGTAGAGATAGCCCCATCAACCTTAGGGATTTTGTCCCAAAACTCTAATCTGTCAGATGGCACAGGATATAATTGCTTAAAGCGTTTAGAAGGAGTAAATGAATTACCCAAATTATTCCATTCCCTGGAAATTACCTCAGAAATAGCATCAGGGACGGGAAAAACCTCCGGAATAACTACAGGAGGTTTAAAAACCGTATTCAAACGTTTAGATTTAGTATCAAGAGGACCAGATTCCTCTATTTCGAATGCAATTAAGACTTCTTTAAGTAAAGAACAAATAAATTCCATTTTGAATAAATATGAAGATTTATCAGTATCAACCTCTGAAACAGAATCCTCTGAACCAGAAAAATCATTATCAGAAACAGAATCAGAATGATGATGTTCATTTAAAAACTCATCTGAAAAATGAGAAGTTTTAAAAGACCTTTTACGTTTACTGGAAGGAGGAATAACAGACATAGCCTTCTTAATAGATTTAGAAACAAAATCTCTTATGTTAACAGGAACACCCTGAATATTAGATGTTGATGGAACAGCAACAGGTAATGGAACATTACTAAAGGAAATATTATCTGCATTAACAAGTTTGTCATGACATTCATTACAAACAACAGACGGAGGAACAGTTACCACAAGTTTACAACAAATACACTTAACTCTGGTAGATCCAGCATCAGGCAGCAATTTTCCAGAAGTATCTTCTGATTCAGGGTCAATCTGAGACATCTTGCAATATGTAATAGAAAAAAACAACATATAAAGCAAAATTGATCAAATTCCTTAAATGACAGTTTCAGGAATGGGAAAAAATGCCAATGAACAAGCTTCTAGCAACCAGAAGCAAATAAGTAATGAGACTTAAATAATGTGGAGACAAAAATGACGCCCATATTTTTTGGCGCAAAAAAAGACGCCCACATTATTTGGCGCCTAAATGCTTTAAGCGCCAAAAATGACGCCACATCCGGTGACGCCGACATTTTTGGCGCAAAAAACGTCCAAAAAAAATTACGCAACTTCCGGCGACAAGTATGACGCCGGAAATGACTAAGAAAATTTTTGCGCCAAAAATGACGCAATAAAAAGAAGCATTTTCAGCCCCCGCAAGCCTAACAGCCCACAGGAAAAAAAAGTCAAATTTTAAGGTAAGAAAAATTGATTATTCATATGCATTATCCCAAATAATGAAACTGACTGTCTGAAATAAGGAATGTTGAACATCCTGAATCAAGGCAAATAAATGTTTAAACACATATATTTAGAACTTTATATAAAAGTGCCCAACCATAGCTTAGAGTGTCATAAAAATAAGACTTACTTACCCCAGGACACTCATCTACATGTAGTAGAAAGCCAAACCAGTACTGAAACGAGAATCAGTAGAGGTAATGGTATATATGAGTATATCGTCGATCTGAAAAGGAAGGTAAGAGATGAATCTCTACGACCGATAACAGAGAACCTATGAAATAGACCCCGTAGAAGGAGATCATTGAATTCAAATAGGTAATACTCTCTTCACATCCCTCTGACATTCACTGCACACTGAGAGGAAAACCGGGCTCCAGCCTGCTGCGAAGCGCATATCAACGAAGAATCTAGCACAAACTTACTTCACCACCTCCATGGGAGGCAAAGTTTGTAAAATTGATTTGTGGGTGTGGTGAGGGGTGTATTTATAGGCATTTTGAGGTTTGGGAAACTTTGCCCCTCCTGGTAGGAATGTATATCCCATACGTCACTAGCTCATGGACTCTTGCTAATTACATGAAAGAAAAGGGTTGTAATTACTCCTATCGGAAAGGTGTCACTCTAGGAAATTTAATATCACCCAGTGAATTGAAAAGTGACAAGCCTTCTAGCTCTTGGCTACAGGTAAAGGGAATGCATAAATGTAGCTACAGCCAATGCATCCCTTGTAGTTTTGGTAACATGACAAACACTTTTGAGGCTACTGTTAATGGCAAAGGATATGAATTAGACACTTGTGTCAATTGCAGATCCAAAAATGTTGTGTACATGATCTGGTGTACGTGCAACCATAAACAGTATATAGGTTGCACGACACGTGAGGTCAGGGAAAGAATCAGACAGCATCTTTCTGATATAAAAAGAAAAGATAGGTGTTCTGAACTAGCTAATCATTTCATTTTTGAACATGACATTGTTAATAAAACATTTAAATGGATGGTTATTGAGCAAGTACGTCTTCCAAAAAGGGGAGGTAACATGAGTAAACTGGTCCTAAAACGTGAAGCCTTTTGGCTTTTCAATATGGACACCAGGATACCGAAAGGCTTCAATTCAGCATTTGATTTAATTAATTTTTGGGAATAATTGTTCCCTTATTCCCTAATTTTGAAATTTAAAATTTAAATTAGTTTATTCCACCAGATTGTGTTTCATCCACTTGGGTCTGTCCCTAGAATCATTAATTCTTAATTGCCTACTAAAAGGTTAACTTTTTATATTTATTGCATTTATTTGTTATTATCATAAAGGTCTAATTGTGTATATAACCTTTAAAATGTGATAAGAAAGTTAGTTCATATGGCCTCCTAGTATAATTTCTTATAGAGTTGGTTAACTTAAATAATATACAGCTTTATTTATGTTTGGTTCACTTAGATCTGTACTTGATTCTTTATATATTAAGAGGATCTGATAAGTCTGTAATAAATCAGGTTTTGTTTCAGTGTATAAGGTCTAAATAACTTTCCCTGTTAATAATATTTTCTACATACTCAGGTTATGAAACTTGAAGTGATTTCCCTTTAAAATGAAGTTTTACCCCTTTATCTATGTATTCCACCTTAAAATGAAGTGTTGACCCCTTTATCTATGTATTCCACCTTAATTCAGGTATCAGGTATTGCCAGTCACATGTCTTTGATTAACCTATCAGTGAGGGGCAAGCCCTTTTTATTTTACCTTTGTTTTAATGTGAATCACGCTTATGAGTAAGGCTTATGCCGAAACATGTAAGGCGTTTTTTTCCTGGCTTTTGCATACCCACTTGAAAACTTTTTAATGTGACTCTAATAAAGGATTGTTTTTATTCATCTTGGAGTTGTGCCAGCTTTTTTGCTTTTTTACACAAGAAGTTTATTGCTTTCCCTTCTCAAAGTACGGCACCTTCAAGTTCCTGTATGTGGATTCCTCTCCTGTGACATTTCCAGGAGCATCATCATTGGCCACCAGCTGGAGGAGTCTGCATCACGTGTACACGGAAGTGAAACAGAGTCCTGGGCAGGAGTGTGGAGGAGCGCATACTGAAGTCTGCCATTAAAGTGCTGTGTCCGGTCACGCAGGGATTCCTACTGCTGAGGGTGGTGAGTAATCATCCTTGTGTATGTGGGGATAGTACCTGCGGCATTGCGGCTGCACATTTGAATCATGGCATTGGTCTGTGGATAATTACAGAAGCCTGTATGCGCTCCCCTCTCTGATCACGGTCTTCACCCCTAGCTTAAGTGTACTGTGAACGGAGCTGGTTGCTTACACCTTTTTTTCATTATTGATTATATATATATATATATATATATATATATATATATATATATATATATATATATATGTGTGTGTGTGTGTGTGTGTGTGTGTGTGTGTGTGTGTGTGTGTGTATTAACAATTAAAATAACATTTTCCTGTAAGTAAAAAAACATTGGAATGGGGGGGCGGAACTAACCGCCATGCAGAGCAGACGCTTTCACACAGAGCTCTTCCACTTAATCCTATATTGAGCCACTAAATGCCATTATTCCCTAGGCAATACCTTCATTTTTATATCTATGCACATGCCTTATTAAGGGATGCTTGAAACAGCTCACTCAGGAGAGACTACAGAAAGAAGGCTCCAGCACAAAGCTCCGGTATTAAGCGGCTCTGAGCCTCGGATGAACAAGCCGCCATCTTAGGCCTTATCTTCTTCGTTATTAAGGCGGATTAAGCCATAGCATCACCGCATAGCAGGTGCCAAGCTCATAAACTAACGGGACAAGACCTGGACCTGCAACCAGACTTTCCCTAATCGTAATCCTACTGCACCTGCTGTGCCTAGTGATATTTTCATTATTGTTACGCTCGGAGCTGCGGAACCCCCCGAATCCCCCCTCTATCTTCCTACTGGTGTCGGGACCAAGAGCTACTGGAAAGCAGCTTAAGGGGTCAGTCTCTATAACACTCCCGGGACGCAGCTTACATACTGTTACAGCACCTCCTGCTGAGAAATGGAGCCTACGGTACAAGAGGGAGACAGGATGCCACATCGATCGGAGGCCCACTACACTGATCTTCAGCAAAGTTTCCGGGTGCTCATGGATCTTGCCAAATACCTCCCACAAGCCTTGAGGGCGACGCCGCAACAGAGGAGTGTTGTGACCCTCCCGGAAGCCGTCAGACAGCACTATGTGAGTCTCAGAGACCAGTCTGCTCCCTGAGACTTTGAATTTAAGGCCGCTCTCCTGTGGTTTCCCTGTGGTTACGTTTTTCCTGGGAGCAGTTAAGAACGCTGCACACACTACTTCACCACGGGAGTCCCCTAGGCATAAATCAAAGAAAATACTCCCAAGACTCTTAACATTGCCTAAGAATAACTGCGGCCCACTGTATAGTCTTACCCAGATCCTTCTCCCCTCCCTGTCAGGACACATCAGAGATCTGGAGGAATCATTGACCCAAGCTTATGCCTCAGTTTCATATTGCCTTCTTTGCCCAAGATCTGGTGTGGGTTAGGGGTTCTGATCAGCATATACAGTTTGCTGGAAATAGCTCTAGTAACTGATAATTTTACCTTTGAATTTTTCACATGGCCCCTTCCCCTTGTAATTTATCTATTTGAAAGGGGGGCAGATCAACCTCTACGTGTTCCTAATAAAGCTCAGTCTGCCCTCTTAGCCTACAACCGTTAGACATGGTAATTCCTGTAGGTATGCCCCATATCATATTACTATGATCACTCAATCCCACCCCATGTTTCCCCCTTCCAGGGCATGGTGTGTGTTTATGCCTCTAACATGTCCGTTGGGCTATACATATTCATATTTATACTCTATCACACTTAACCATTGCAATACTGGTATCTAGAAGTCTCTCCCTCACATATGTGTTCTATAAGATGTATTCAGAATGTGACTTCTTGTACCTAGAGTCTTTATTCATGTAAATGGTTTACACAATTGCAATGGGGCGGGCTCACATATGGCTTTTTAAATGTTTACACCCAATGTTTTATGTTTGGATTTAAGTAACTATGTTAGGGGATGCCTCTTCTTATTACTTTACTATACAGGTTATTGCCTTAATTGAATATTTACATTAGATAATGTACTTAGAGGTAATAGATCACTCAACAAGCAGCTTTAGTCCCTGACCATAGACACCTGCAAATTGATATTATTATCCCTCTTCTCACACTATTTACCCTCCCCCCTGGTTGTTCTACTGCCCTCTTGTAGACAACACTCTCTCTATCTCCTTCTAGAATATGAGCGGCTTTTGCCCGCTGCTTTTTCCTCCTTCTTTCTCTTTCTCATGGCCTAGAAGGGCCGTTACATAAGCTAACTCCCCACTTCCTGCTATTATTACACTAGAAAGGTAAATAATATTTTTAATATAGATGTGGGGACCTTCTCTAAGTTATTACAACAAAAATTAAGTTCCATTATATATAGCTCACAGTTTCTTTCTTACATCTGCAGGGCACTCTATGCAATGTCATCTACACATGCTCACCTTACATAGTTATTCTTTTATGTTTGCAAATGCGCTAAACCTAAACATGTTGTTTGATATTTCAGATGGGTAAGTTCTCCCTTTGTATAGCCTAAAACTTTATTATTAGCACAGACTTGTGAGGCTGAGTTCTTCTCTTTGTTCTCTCCTTTTAAATGACCAGCATGTTGTAACAATTATTTGTGGTGCTCTGTATTATTTCCCAATGATGAGCGAACATTGTATATTGTATTTCTTTGAAACTTCAATAAAAAAATATTTATTAAAAAAAACCCAAAAAAAAAACATTGGAATGTAAAATATTAATAACTCCTGTCAGGTTAACGTGTGAGCGATAGGTTTTAGTTTTTTTTCTTCGACTCTCCATTGAAGTATGTGGAGAGAATACGTTAGCACAGTCACCATATCACAGTCCTCAAATTAGCACGCGTCTGTTTTCACTCACGCGCAAAAGTTTAACTTTCAATTTGTAATACACGTGCTAACTCATGCACACAAAAAGATTACTTCTAGCGATGTTTACTCTCGAGTGGAAGCGCTAAATAGTGCCCCACTTGTAATCTAGCCCTCAACGGGATATTCTGTCAAAATAGAATTCAGTCTTAATAAAATGCAACTATCTTAGGTATTCCTGGACCCTGAAGTAAACACTGACATCAATGTGTTTAACTTCTTAATCCAACTTAAATGGGATAATTTGTAAAAATAAATTGTACTGGTATTCTGGAACCTGAAATAAGCAATGACGTACAGTGATAAACACTCATCACAAAATGTAAGTGTTTTCTAATGGCATTTTTCATTTATACAGGTGGCCCTCGTTTTACAACGGTTCAATTTACACCGTTTCAGAATAACAACCTTTTTTTCCAGTCATGTGACTGCTATTGAAAAGCAGTGCATGTATTAAAATAGCCAGTAGGTGGAGCTGTGCGCTTGTGTTGCAGCAAAGCCAAGCAAGCTGAAATTGATCAGTTTAACCAGACCTGAGCTATCGAGCAGATTTCAAAGGAACAAGATCTTCCTGTCTATAAATCAGTCCAGATTGGAATGCATAGAAAGAACTGTTTGCAGAAAAATGCAAGTGAAGTCTGTGTTGTGTGATTATTTTATTAGGTTTATAATGCAGTTTAGCAAATGTTTTTGTTTATTTAACTTAGTTTAATTATATATTCTGTGTTGTGTGATTATTTTATTAGGTTTATAATGCTGTTTAGCATTTAAAGTTTTCATTTCAAATCTTTAAATATAATGTATTAGGTGTTACTTATGACAATTTTGAGAGGGGCCTGGAACCTAACTCCCTCACTTCCCATTGACTTACATTAAAAACTGGGTTTCAATTTACAAAGGTTTCGATTTACAACCATTCCTTCTGGAACCTAACCACGTCGTAAACTGAGGGCTACCTGTATTACAATGTATGCATCTTTAAACAAGCATGAAAACTATAAATAATAATAAAAAAAAATAATATGCTGCCCTTGTGATTAATTACAGAAACAGGAAGATGCATTCAGCACAGTTTGTAAAATACCTTATCAAGTTATTATTGTATTACACTATTCATTGTAAAAATCAGACTGGAGTGCACTGAATCATTTTCTCAAGAGCTTCCAACATAAATCTGTTATTTTACAGAGTGGTTTAAATGTCATTTATATTTTACCCATTAATGCTAATACTAAAGTAGTAGGAGGTTTTTTAAAAAAGGTACAATAAAAGCCTATCAGAATTTATACTAGAATTTGCAGCTCAAAGAGATATAGAAATAGTACATTGTTAAGGAATTGACCTGAATTAACAAAGAGAGAACAAACCATCTACGCCAGAGTTGTGTGTCAAAATACATAAATAAAATGGTTTTCAAATCTAGACATCATTGCCCATGGAAAATTGTTCAGGTTACAACTGAAACAGTCTATTATTTGTAATTGAAGAACAGACAGACACATTTTGTCAATTGTGCTGAAAAATGCAAAATCAAACAACTCTGCAGTTGTGAACAGTACCAATAAGAGCTACTGAAACCTGTCACTAAGCACAGTAGGTTAAAAACACCATTGTTTTTAGACCCATGTAAACTACAATCAGATTTACTTTAAAAGGAAAACACCTTGTAATTAAAAGATTTTCTGCAGTGATAAATTAACATACTAGAGGAATGTGAAAATGTGTAATGGAATAACACCTTGATTGGGACAATTGTTTTGTTTTTTAATGGATAAATTCCCCCACTACTTGCCTTATTTGGAGGAGCCAATCCGGAGTAGACAAGGATTGACAATGTAATTTTGTTAGCAAAACCTGCAATCACTTTATAGTTCCTTATCCGATACTACATGCTGAGTTCAATTAGGAACAGATGCAGTAAGTGGCAGGGTTAGGCATGCAAAGTCTGCATTGTGTATTTCCAATTTAAAAAGGTACAGAAAATAAGTGTAAAAAGTGTTCATAAAACAATGGGCGCTGCCGTGCTGTAACCTATGGTTCCTTTAACTAATCTTATTTGAAGAGGTCATTTAGGGACAGCTATAAAAGGGTCACTAAAGTGTACAAACAATGGCTGTGTAGACTATAACCGTATTAAAGGGACAGTAAAGTCAAAATAAAACTTTCATGATTCAGATAGAGCATGCAATGTTAAACAACTTTCCAATTTTCTTCTGTTATCAAATATACTTCGTTCTCTTGATATCTTTAATTAAAGAGTAAAACTAGGTAGGCTCATATGAGCTCAGGAGTGTGCACATGTCTTCAGCACTCTGTCAGTACGGTTTTGCCACAAATCTACAAATAATGTTGCAAAACACTACTGCTATGTATAAAAAACCCTCTGCAATATACATTAATGATTTATTTTGTCCCCTTTTCCTGTAATTCCATTTTCAGATTCTGTTAGAAATGGAAGTGCAGGGCACTGTTATATGCCACACAGCCATTGGCTGCACACTCTAGTGACTAATAACTGTCTCTAATTGGCCGCAACAGAAAAGGTAACCTAAGTTACAACATAGTAGCTACCAATGTTTTACTTATTTTGTCAATTATTCAAACAGCTAATGAAACTTAAATACATCTACATGTTATTCTCAGACGAATCTTATTTGAATGCATCATTCTAGCTAGCATTTATTTAGTGTTTATTCTTCCTTGAAAGGGATTTGAAACCCATTTTTTTTCTTTCATGATTCAGATAGAGCATGCATTTGTAAACAAATTTCTAATTTACCCCTATTATCAATTTTTCTTCGTTCTATTGGTATCTTTATTTGAAAAAGCAGAAATGTAAGTTAAGGAGCCAGCCCATTTTTGGTTCAGCACCTGGACAACACTTGCTGGATGAAAAATGGGCCTGCTTCTAAGCTTACATTACTGCTTTATAAAATAAACATATCCAGAGAACAAAGAATAAATTCTAATAAAAATAAATTAGAAAGCTGCTTAAAATTGCATTTTCTATCTGAAGCATTTGGGTTGAATATCCCTTTAAGATGGAGGACACACTCCAAGCATTAGTCATGGAGTTCAGATAAAAGATGCCAGGTGAAGTTATAACTATACATACATTTTACAGAATTGCTGTATTCAGAAAAAAAAGCCAAAAATGAAAAAAAAAACCTAGTACCATTTGTTCCTCCCTTAAAAGGAATATGAAACCCAACAGTTTTCTTTCAAGGTTCAGATTTAGCAAGTAAATTTTAAACAACTTTCTAATTTACTTCTATTATTTCTTTGTTTTCTTGGTGTCATTTGTTGAAAAGCAGGGGCATGTGCTTATGAGCCTGCCCATGTCTGGAGCACTATAAAGCAGCAGTTTTACAAGAATTGTATCCATTTGCAAGAGCACTAGATGGCAGAATTATTTGCTGCCATGTGGTGCGCCAGATGCCTACCTAGGAATCTCTTCAATGAATAATACAATGGGAATGAAGCAAATTTATTAATTGAAGTAAATTGGAAACTTTTTTTTTTAAAATATATGCTCTGTCTGAATCACAAAAGAAAGTTTTTGGGTTTTATATCCCTTTAATGCAAAGGTGCATCATAGACGCAAAGTGCACCAGGCGTACTGTTAACCAGATTCCATATTTACGGTCATTTCCAGAGACACACTTTACATACATTTTTATAATTTGTATAATTGACATTTTTTGGAATATAGACTCATCACTATCCTAATGGCAACCAAATATACTATAGATCACCCAACACGACTAATCTTACAGTGATATGTATTTAGCAATCAATTCACTATATCTTCCTGGATAACAAACTACACATCTACCATCTCCTGCTGCCAAATACTCTATCATAATTTAAAGGGACAGTCTAGTCAAAATTAAACTTTCATGATCCAGATAGGGCATACAATTTTAAACAACTTTCCAATTAACTTTTATCATCAAATTTGTTTTGTTTTCTTGGTATTCTTTGTTGAAAGCTAAACCTAGGTAGGCTTATATGCTAATTTTAAGCCTATGAGGGCCACCTCTTATCTGAATACATTTGACAGTTTTTCACAGCTAGACAGCGCTAGTTCCTGCAATTATCCAGCCGTGTACTGGATACGTAACAATCTCCTTAAAAAGTAGTTGGTGAAACGTACGTTGGAGTTATTCAAGCATTGTTCAAACTGGCTACAAGCAGTGATGCTTGTCCAGTACACAAAGACTACAGATACAGTGTGGAGCTTTATGCGGTCTGAAGTGATGGACTATCACACACATAATATGCATGTTTGTACCTGTAACCCTTAGTGAGCTATATAAACTTTGGCTTTTGTTTTTAATAAATTGTACATTTGCTATGAGCACTTCTCACTGTTTGTATCCAGTTTGCCTTGGGTCTCGTCTGCATAATAGAGCTAATTATCTTAAGCTGTTGAAGCTCTAACTAATGTGAGTATTCTGAGTCTGCTTTCTATTTGGGGAGTGATGGTTCTCACAGTGTTATGCTATAATGTGTTTCTTTTGAGGAAAATTGCTTAAAGGGGCAGTCAACACCAGAATTTTTGTTGTTTAAAAAGATAGATAATCCCTTTATTACCCATTCCCCAGTTTTGCAAAACCATCACTGTTATATTAATACACTTTTTACTTCTGTGACTAACTTGTATCTAAGCAGCTTCTGACCGCCCCTAATCACATGACTTTTAGTTATTATCTATTGACTTGCATTTTAGCCAATTAGTGCAGTGTCTGCCACTAGCCACGGGCGTGATCACAATGCTATCTATATGGCCTACATGAGCTAGCTCTCCCCTGCTGTGAAAATAAAATAAAATTGAGGCGGTCTTCAAGGGCTTAGAAATTATCATATATGCCTCCCTAGGTTTTGCTTTCAACTAGAATACCAAGAGAACAAAGCAAAATTGTTGATAAAAGTAAATTGGAAAGTTGTTTAAAATTACATGCCCTATTTTTTTGGACTTGACTGTCCCTTTAAAGTTTTGTATTTGCAGGACTGTTTCCATTAAAAGACTCTTTTTACTTTCGATATATTCCTGCATATTGGTCTGTATTATTAACACTATTTGTGTGTGGTTTTTTGCACATTTTATTTTTGCTTTGTATTGCAAAAATGATTCTATTTCAAACTAAAATGCACCCATGCACATTTAAATTTTGATCTTTCTATCCCTTTAACAGATCCCTGGAGCCAATGCATAAATCTTTTTCCAACACAAATTTTTCAAAACAATTTGCATATAATACTAGATATCCAAATTCTGGCACAGTATAGATGTGGCCAGCAAGAGTCGGTTGATTACAAATTAAAAAAAAAAAATAGTATATACACAAAACAAAAGTAAAATTAAATAATTCTAATGTAACAATTAAATAAATAAAACAAGAGAATAATAAAGGAAAATACATACATCTGTACTTATCTTCCAAATGTGCTTTACACAGGGAAATAACTCCAGTTTTAAAGGACAGTACTCGAATCCTTCCTGTTCGACCCCTGCTTAGGAGAAAAAACAACAACATATTAATAGGAGATTACAGATATGTTTTAAATAACCCTTTTATAAGAAAATGCCATTGTATCTAAATTAAACTGAGGTTTATAGATTGTTAAAACACAAGACTAGTAATAATTCTTTCCAAATTAAAAACAGTCCACAAATTGAATTTCATTGTAAACAATGAATTTAAAAAAACACTTATCACACTATAGGCCCCATTTTCAAAAACTTGCCGGCATGGAGAGAAACCATCAGCTCACTACACTGAGGACTATAAGCGTCTCTCCTTCATATTAATACTATTTAATGTTTTGCATAAATTGTTGTATTTTATAAACTCTCTACTGAAACAGCTGTTCAGAATAATACAAAGAATTATTGTTTTAATATGACAAAACTATTGGCCACTTCCGATCACTCGGTGCATTACCAACATGATAATAAACTGGAATGATCTAAAAATGTGGCCACTTCTTTTTAAAAAATACTGATATTTTGGGTTTAGCTTGTGAGTTTGGAAGGTTTTAGATTATTGGTCTTGTCACAAACCCTTATCTTGGAATGAACAGTATTCTGTAACTTTCTATATGGGTCATTAAGAAATCAAGTCACACAATGTATGGGATAATACGGTCTCTTACAAGCATAAACTCTAGATACTGAACATGTGCACAGGAGTATGCTCCATAGTTAGCATAACCTTTGCTGTGGGCTGCAGGGTCCATGATCTATTACGCATGGGAACCAATAACCAAGCTGTGGAGTCCATGAGAAATAACATAAAGGGAGGGATTTTAAAACATCTTTTTGCACTGAGAAAATAAATCCACACCCCCATATTTTTTTCTCTTAAAAAAAGTAACGGGCAAATCAATCAAACAGAGACAACTGCCAAAGTCTGCTTCACAAGCAAAAACATCAAAATTGTAGAATTTAGTAAAAGTATGCAAAGAAGCCTCAATCTTAAAAGCCCAAAAAGTGGCAACTGACCTCGTAGAATGAGCAGTAACCAGCTGCGGCGGAGACTGAGTTGCCTCCACATAAGCTTTGCTATTTCTTTAGCCTCTTGGTTTTGATTCACAGAGACCTTCTGACCTTTCCTAGAGCCAGAACAAAAGAACAAACTAGAGGTTGGTATAAAATCCTTAGTGGCATCAACATATTTCAATGCCATAACATCCAGAGAATGCAAAGATCTTTCAGAATAATTCTTAGAATTAGGACACAAAGAAGGAACGACAATCTTTCTGCCAAATTTGTCTGAAGAAACAACCTTAGGCAAAAAATTAAAAGGAAAAGATGGAGTGTGAACCAAGATATCATCCAGGTAAGGAAGCACTGCAATAACATGAGTTCTGATCACAGACAAAAGAGCACCCCAAACCTTTGCAAATATTCTTGGAGCTGTAGCCAGACCAAATGGTAGAACAACAAACTGAAAATGCTTGTCCAGAAATGCAAACCCTAGATATAAACTAAACTAGGTGAACAAAAGGCAGAATAGCCTTGATAATTTCTATTCCGAAAGATGGAATCCTTAAAAATTTGTTCAGAGCCTTTAGATACAGAACTAGTCTGAAAGAGCCTTCCTTCTTTGAACAATGAAGAGATTTAAAAAAAAAATAACCCCTGTTCCAAAGGTACTGGAACAAGCATTCCCATATCTTCCCGTTCTGAGACAGATTAAAGAAAAGCCTAAGCTTTTACAGGATTCCTTGGAACATTGGAAAGAAGAAAAGAACCTTTCTTTGGGAGGCCTCGTTCGGAATCATATTCGATAAGCCTGAGAAACAATATTCTGAGCCCAGGGATCTGGAACAGAATGAAAACAAGCCTCTTGAAAGAGGCTTAATTTGCCTCCTACCAGAACATCTGGGTTAGGGGCCACACATTCACTCAGTTTTGGAAGTAGGGATAGGTTTCTTACCCTGCTTTGACATGTTCTAGTTAGCATTAGGTTGACAGACTGAACCAGAGGAACTTTGCTTTTAAGCAGAGGAGTCAGTTTTTTGTTCTTTAGTCCGACTAAAGGAACGAAAATTATTAGAAGCTTTGGATTTCCCTTTAGACACTCTGTCTTGAAGAAAGGCCCCTTTATCTCCAGTAATAGTTGAAATAATATAATCGAAATCAGAACCAAATAACTTATTTCCCTGAATGGAAAGAGACAATCTAGATTTAGACACCATATCAGCAGACCAGGTTTTAAGCCACAAGACCCTCCTGACAAGAATTGCTAATTACATGCTTTTGACATTAATCTTTATAATATCAAATAGAGCACCACAAAAAAAAAAGTGGCACCCTGAAGCAAACCTAATAGATATGAACAAACAGGGTCATCAGAATACTGCTCTAAAAAGACTAGATAACCAATAAGTAGTAGAAGAAGCAGCTACATCAGCATTAGAAATAGCTGGTCTGAGAATATAACAAGCATGTAAATAGGTCCTCCTATGAAAATATACACATTTTCTGTCTAAATGGTCCTTTAAAGAAGTACTGTTTTCCAAAGGAACAGTAGTATGTTTAGCCAGAGTGGAAATGGCCCCATCCACCTTGGGAATGGTTTCCCATAATTCTAGATTAGCAGCATGTAAAGGAAATAATTTCTTGCAGGAGGAGTAAGAGACATACCTGGCTTAGACCATTCCCACACACAGAAATCATGTCAGAGACAGCATCAGGCACAGAAAAAAACCCAGGGAGATTAACAATAGTCCTAAAAACTTAATTTAGATGATTACAAGGTTTAACATCAGAAACTTTAAGATCTTTAATCCCTAAAGTAACTAGGACCTCTATTAAAAGAAAATGAATATGTTCAACTTTAAACAAAAAAGAGGAAATATCAAGTTTAACTTCAGATGAGGAATCCTCATCCCCACAAGGAAACAGCATTATATTTGTCTGTTTGCATTAACAAATATAATCATGAGCCACATAAAGGTACTTCAGCTTTCTTAAAAAAAGCACACCTAATAAGCTTTAGGGACAGAATCCTGCTGCTCCATTATAGCATATGGCAAAGAAATGCAATAAACACTTTTAAACCCCTTGAAAGCTCTTAAGGAATGGAAACCATTTACCCCATCCTAAGCAGTTTTAACAAGAACAAAGCATGCCAAGCCAAGCTGAAAAACAAACAGGATAAAAAAACATTACCTCCAAACGTGTGCCAAACTACTGACCGGTAAAAAAAAAAAGAGATGCCTAAAACCTGATATGTGCATAGCCGAATGAACATGCGCTAACCCGACCTGCATAAATCAATGAGAGGGAAGACTAAAGGAATGTAAAGGAATGCAGGCAAACTCGGTGTGTGAAAAACTAATGGGATGTGCGCTAACCCGATGAGCATAAACCCAACAAGGGCAATCCCGGTGCACGAAAACCAGCCGCAAAAAACTAAGCATGCTAAAAAAGCCATGATAACAAAGTGCCCATAACATAGCTATATGAGTGTCTAAATATTAACAATAAAAAGAGAATACTTACCAATAAACACTCATCCACTAACAATCATGCAGCAGACAGCCAAACCAGTACTGAAACATAGAGGTTAACAAATAGGATTGTATTGCAGATCCATAAAAGGAGGCAGAAGACACGTCTCTGCGACCGATTATATGGGATTTATGAAATATTTCCATGAGGTGAAACAAAGGATCATAAACCATACCCCAAATACATGAATCAAAGGATCATAAACCTTACCCCAAATACATCCCTCTGACAAGAACTGTACTCCGAGGGGAACAAGGCCTTAATATAGATTGAAAACCCCTTTCTCTGAAGAATCATATGCATAACTTCATTCTTCAACCTTCTCCAGCGGAGGCAAAGTAAAGACTGAAGTATGTGTGATGTGAGAGGGGTTTTATAGAGCTCTTGGGCTTTGGGACTCTTTGCCTCCACCTAGTAGTAGATAAGAGTAATTCCCAAGAGTAATTCTCACCACCTGTATGATAGAAATCTGCAGACTTCACAAAAGTCAGTACTTGTATAATACAATGTATTCAAATGGGAGAAAATCAGAATTAACCAGATACATGTAAATTTAGGCTAAACAACACTCATCTCCTGCTTAATACCCATATGAGTAATCCCATCTAGAAGTGTCTTTCATATGAGAAGATAGTACCAAGCAGTGCATCACATAACATACTTTCACTCTGAGTAAAACATTGCAAGTCAGTTTAACCTTGCATAGGAGGAGCTGAATTACCAGGACCCTCTGTTTCCTGAGGAATGACCTAAGAAAGTAAGACACCAACCAATCCACAATAAGCAAAGACGAGTAAGGCAATGTGGAGTTGTTCAGTCTCTCAAAACACTATATGGTGCATATAGGCCAAGTGTAAAAGGGACACTTTACATCCTGTAATCGCAAGACATTTCTGCTGTTTTGCTATGGAATAACATATCAGTCATGTTTTGCAGTTATCTGTTAAAGACAATAAGGGACAGATATGCAGTAGGGTTAGCCTTGCGAAGTCTGCAATGTGCAATTCCAGATCTGTGAATTAGAAAATCTCTTATTTTCAGAGTTAAAATTACAGAAAAAAGGGGAAAAATAAATGATGAAAGTATATTGCAAAGCTGTTTTATTACGCATAACTAAACATTTTATATTACACTTACAGGGTGTTTACTATCCCTTAAAGCATTTTATAAGGAATGGGGTTTACATCCCTTTAAACTAAAAAAAAAAGACACTTTTAAAACTGTCAAACTGGAATTCCAAGATACAAAATTTACAAAACTGTAGTTAAAGTGAATCTCAAGTTTGATGAATCCGTGCCCAACTTTTAAAAACCCTATTAAAAACAGGGGCACTTTCATTCATCAAACTTTACATTTCACTCATTTTGTTAAAATACTTAACTTTTAATCTTGAAAGCGGCTCCAGCGCTTCCCCCCGCCCGTCACAAGTCTCTTCATATGTCAAAAATGACGAATCTGGCTTCCTCCAGTCACGGCGTTGCCTCAGAAAATGATTCCCCTGGGGGAAAGCCATGATTGGAGGATGCCGTATTCGTCATTGCTGACGTATGAAGTGACGAGCGGCCCTGTTTTTAATAGGATTTTGAAAAACCGGGCACTGATTCATCCAACTTGACATTCACTTTAAGATGAGCCTGAATTTAAAGACACACAAAAAAAAAATACAATTCAATTTTTTAAAGATTTAACCAACCTAAGAAGCATTGCTACAACACAATGCTCAGTTCCCACCTACACATTTATAAAGCATTTTGCCCTACCACTTCTGCAACATGATTTTATCCATTTTTACTATTCAAAAACCAGAGCATTGTTTATCCAACCGCTGTGTGTAATTTACCCAGTACGACAGAAGGATGTGAATTACAACAAAAAGGGCACAAAGAAAACAAAAAAGACCACTGCAGATTAATTTGTTTTTAGTTCTATTTCAATTGGGTCTGAAATGTTCTTGTGATGTTAGTGGTAATGCACACAATACCAACTGACACCTTCATTTAAGCTGAAATATTTGTGTCACAAATACCTAATATGAAAACGCTGTGGATTAAATGTTCTTGATATTGCATATTTATTTATTTTTACAAAGAAGGCACACAATAAAAACTATTTTAAAGCCAACCCAATGATTGTGACATCAGTAAATGACAAGGAAAATGGATACTGAAGGTGGTAAAATCGACTTTTCAGCTTTATGAAATATGAACTATGAACTCCGGCTTCCCACTGAAGGTCATTCATTGTGAACCAAATGTGACATTTCAATATACTGAACCTATCCACAAAACCTCATAGAAAGCACAGTAATCAGTAAAACAGCACCCACGTGTCATAAACATTCAGCAGCCAGTTGAGGCACATGTCAACGCAGAGAGGGACGTTCACCAAGTTGTTGTGCTCTTGCTCCAGTCGATCATAAATTGTGGTTAAGCAATTAATAATCTGCAGGATGTCCATAAGCTGATCATTCTGCTTGAGGTTGTGCTGGTCCAAGGCTTCACAGGCAGATGTCAGGCCCAGCAAATCCACTGCATAGAAGTCAAAATAAATAAGCATCACAAACAAAAAGAAAACAAGAAAATGAAATGTCAAATAAAAGCAGCTAGACAGCAGATTCAATAAACAATAGCCGGTTACATAACATGTTTAGGAAAGGCTTGACAATATGTTGTTAAAAGGAGAAACGTATTTCTGTGTTTTTGTCTTCTGGCCTTCAGTTATATCTAATGTTTCACTCTATTCTGAAACACATCATATGCCAGTGGAAAGTATTTTATTTTTAATACTTTCATGTCCCTTTATTTACAGTAGAAATAGAGCCGTGTTGCTAAGTTTAAGAGAACCAATTTATAGATGAACCAAAGTTGTGTTTTATAGGTCTAGTTTTGTCTCATAGGTACATCATTAGACAAATAATAAATATCTTGTAGTCTCAGCTTTCAAATATATAATGGAAAGAGCTTTCTTTTATCTCACAGTTATAGGATAAGCAGCAGTTATATTTTTTTCCAGAAGGAATTTTTCAAGACCTTTTAGGAAAGAAAAAAAAAAAAAGTACATTTATGTGAATAAAGTGTTAAGAATTTCATTAGCAATGACATCAGTCCAACCGTGCACTGAAGCCAATATTGACTTACATTCCCATTGTGTTTACACCAGCAAATGAATCTACATGGTATGCAAGTGTTTAAAGAAAGTATTATTTGCTAGTAAATTCCAAGTAATTCATTTTTGTAAGCAATGACTCAACAATGTGAACCCGTTTTATTCTTAAGCGAACCTTCACGGGTATTTATTACTCATCTATGCATTTAGCTAGGAGTCGGAGATGTTTGTACATCATGTGTAGAATTATTATTATTGCCAACACTCACACTTACATAAAACCAACAAGTTTCAAATCTACCTTAAAAAATTTGGTTTAGTTAAATTGCAAACACAACTGTGGTTTGACATCTATTACTTGCTATACACAGACTAGTATAATTATATTATATGACTTTTAAATGCATTGGAAATTTGCTTTTAAATGATAATACTCTCTTTACTGCAACACCCCACTTCTACTCAGTGCATCCGTGGCAAAGGTTACGTCAAATGGCCTAGAAAAGAGAAATTAATTTTACATTTTTTAGGCTTCCACTTTAGCATGTTACCAATATATATTACCAATATATTTAATGGGTAGGAAGCACATTGCCCACATTTTAATGAGTGGTTATTGTAAAATGGGTGGGCTCTCTACAAAGAAGAACATTGTTACAAAACACACTGCTATACACATGCCGACTTGAACTTTTGTCTCTGCCTTGTCAACTGCTATACCTGGATTTACAACTTCTGCAATCACAGACTATGTCATCTATAGTGTAACCTAGGCCCGTGTTTCTTAAACTGGGGACCAGGACACTAACACATGAGATCAAGAGGAACAACGGAAAGTTAAGTTGTAATTACTAACCAAACTCACAACAGTGAAGCAAATAGGCAAAAAGGAATATGAGGTTGTTGTTGACCTCAGCTTGTTAATGAAAGCATAAATTATGCTTACCAGATAATTTCCTTTCCTTCTGTATGGGAAGAGTCCACAGCTGCATTCCTTACTTGTGGGAAATACTGAAACTGGCCACCAGAAGGCAAAGACACCCCAGTCAAAAGCTTAAATACCTCCCCCACTGACTTCCCTCATCCCCCCCATGTGTGTCATATAGATAACATTGTGCTCACTCCCGTGAAGTTATTTAGGAGTCTTCACTGATTGACTACACTGCATGTCTGTCAAAAGCACTTAGATAAGGAGGCTGTCTGCAGAGGATTAGATACAAGGTAATCACAGAGGTAAAAAGTATATTAATATAACTGTGTTGGTTATACAAAAATGGGGAATGGGTAATAAAGGGATTATCTATCTTTTTAAATAAGAAAAATTTTGGTGTAGACTGTCCCTTTAATATTTGAAGAGTCCACAGCTGCACTCCTTACTTGTGGGAAACATATACCCAAGCTCTAGAGGACACTGAATGCTAATGGGAGGGTAAAAAGAGAGGCGGACCATAATCTGAGGGCACCACAGCCTGCAAAACCCTTCTCCCGAAGGCTGCTTCAGCAGAAGCAAAAACATCTAACTTGTAAATTTGGAAAAAGTATGTAAGGAGGACCAGGTAGCCGCCTTACAAATCTGATCCATAGAGGCCTCATTTTTGAAGGCCCAAGAGGAAACCACTGCTCTCGTAGAATGAGTTGTAAACTTCAGAGGAGGCTTATGTCTCGCTGACTCTATGCTAAACGGATGACACTACTCAGTCAAAAAGATAAGGAAGTCGAAGAGACTCTCTGACCCCTACAATTCCTGGAATAGAGAACAAACAGAGAAAGAAGTTTGTCTAAATTCCTTTGTGGCCTGAAGATAGAACTTCAAGGCACAAACCACATCCAGATTACGAAATAAACGTTCCTTCGATGAAGAAGGATTAGGACATAAGAAAGGAACTACAATCTGTTGATTGATGTTGAGATTTGACACAACCTCAGGAAGAATACCTAAGTTGGTTCGTAGAACAGCCTTATCAGCATGGAAGGCAAGACAAGGAGGGACTCATTGCAAGGCAGCAATCTCAGATAATCTGCATGCAGAAGCAAAAGCCAGCAGAAGAGGAACCTTCCAAGACAACAAATTAAGGTCTACTTCATGCATAGATTACAACGGAGCCCGTTGCAAAACTTTAAGAACAAGATTTAAACTCCAAGGAGAAGCATTAGAAACACAGGTCTGATCCTAGCAGAGCCTTAACAAATGACTGTACATCTGGAAGCTCAGCGAACCTCTTGTGCAGTAAAAAGAAAAGAAAGGGCTGAAATCTGCCTCTTCAGGGGACTTGCAGAAAAGCCCTTCTCCAGTTCATCCTGGAGAACAAAATAAGTAGGTTATCCACACATTATGATAGATGTGACAAGCAACCAGCTTACGAGCTTGAATGAGTATAAATAACTGTCTCAGAAACCCCTCTCTTGGCTAGGACTAAGCGTTCAATCTCCACACAGTCAGCCACAGAGAATCTAGACATTGATGAACAAAGGGACCTTGGTTAGCAGATCCCTGCGACAAGGTAACTTCCATGGAGGAGATAAGGACATCCCCACTAGATCTGCGAACCATACCCTTTACAGCCAAGACAGAGCAATTCATATCACCGATGCCTGCTCTTGCTTGATTTGAGCCACTACAGAAGTGAAGTAGATGTAACGGCCAGAAAAGATAAATTTAGATTGAACCTCCAAGGCACCACTAATGCATCTATTAGCCGTGCCTGAGGATCCCTGTACCTTGACCCATAACAGGTTTGCTTGGTATAGACGTCATAAGATCTACCTTTTTGCAAATCTCCGCAAACACTTCGGGATGGAGAGACCATTCCCCTAGATGCAAGGATTGTCCTGCTGAGGAAATCCCCTTCCCAGTTGTCCACACCCAGAATATGGATCGCTGACAGCTAACAGATGTGGGTCTCCGCCCACTCCATAATACGAGATACTTCCGTCATAGCTAGAGAGCTTCTCTTTCCCCCTGATGGTTGATGTAAACCACTGAGGATATAATATCTGATTGGAATCTGATAAACTGGGATGAACCCAGCAGAGGCCAAGCCTTCAGATCATTGTATATTGCAGAAGCTCCAAAATGAGATCGGGAGGGAGCTTTCCTCCTGAGTCCATAGGCCCTGTGCCTTCCTGACACCCCAAACAGCTCCCCATCCTGACAGACTTGTGACCATAGTCACAATCACCCAGAATGGTCTTAAGACGGACATCCCCCGGGACAAGTGATCCAGACAAAACCACCAAGAGAGCGATTCTCTCGATCGGTTGTCCAGAGAAATCTGTTGAAACAGATACGAATAATCACCGTTCCACTGCCTCAGCATGCGCAGCTGGAATGGTTTGAGGTGAAACCTGGCAAAGGGAATGATGTCCATGCAGGACACCATGAGACCAATCACCTCCATACACGAGCCAAAGATGGCCTTAAGTATGTCTGGAGGGCAAGATATGTGGAAGCTAGCTGCAATGTCTCTGGTCTGTTAGAAATATTCTCATGTCTATGAAGTCTAATATAGTAATCCAGGAATTTTACACTGGCACTTGATATAAGAGAACTCTCTCTAGAATTATCTTCCATCCATGGGATTGAAGAAGACAGAGGAAAGATTCAGAATGGTCTTCTCTTCGAAAAATGTATTGGTCATGAACTGCCCTTCTCGAACAAGGGGAAGAATGGACCTTATTGTCTCCATCTTGAACAAGGGGACATTTAAAAACTTGTTTAAGAACTTTAGGTCCAGAATCGGACGGAAAGTTCCCTCCTTCTTTGGGACCACGAAAAAGTTGGATAAGTATCCCCAACCTCTCTCTGCGATAGGCACCAGGACAATAACTCCTAAGAGGACAGATCCAATATGCACCTTAGAAAGGCATCCCTCTTTTCTGGTCTGGAAAACAGGTTTGAGAGGAGAATCTGCCCTTGGGTAGCTGAGACTTGAAACCTTTCTTGTAACCCTGAGCTATGACCTCCAGGACCCATGGATCCTGCACGTCCCTGAACCAAGTGACTGAAAGAGCAACAGTCTGCCCCTTCACGATCCAGAAGAGGACCAGGGACCGCCCATTCATGCCGACTTAGACTCGGCGGGCTTCTAGCTCTGCTTGCTTTTATTCCAGGAATGAGCTGGCTTCCAAGAGCTCTTGGTTTGCTCTGGCTTAGTGGAAGACTGCTGACGATGGACTTTATCAGAACGAAAAGAAAGAAAATTGTTCTTATTCCCTTGCGGTAGGAGGGCACCCTTGCCCCCAGAGACCATGGAGATAATTGAGTCCAGGCCTGGACCAAACAAAATCTTTCCCTTACAGGGGAGGGAAAGAAGTCTAGACTAGAAGTCATATCCACAGACCATGAGCCAGAGCCCGATGAGCCTGAACAGAAAAGCGGAAGCCTTAGCATTCAGGCGAATAATCTGCTTAATAACCTCACAGATAAAAGAATTAGCAACCAAGGACTTAATTGTTTCCTAAATAACATCGAGGATACCCTCCACCTCGATCAAATCCTATAAGGAGTCGCACCAGTAGGTAGTTTCTCCAGCAACCACGGCAACAGTCGCCGCCTGTTAAAACCAAATATCCTGCATGTTGAAATATCTTTCTTAACAGAGTTTCCATCTTTTATTAAGGGGCTCTTTTAACGAAGAGATATCCTCAAGCGGGATAGTAGTACGTTTAGCAAGAGTGAAGATAGCGCCATCTCTTTTAGGGACGTAACCCCACAATTTCATTGAGAGTCCAGGACCGGGAACAATTTCTTAAAGGGAGAAGAGTGGGAAGAGGAATCCAATCCTGTCCCATTCATTCTTAATTATGTTCGCCATCTAACAGAAACAGGGAAGGATAAGGTACCACCCTGTCCTCAAACTGTACCCAATTTAGGAATAAAAATTTTGGCCTTTGGAACCTCTAAATTCGCCAAAACTTCCTTTAAAAGACAGCACAAATTCCTAAAACTAAAGTCTGGTTACTCCACAGCCGGAGGTTTAGAGGCAACAGACTCAGATCCAGAATGTTCATACTCTGAAGTCTCAGATAGAACTTCATCCTCGGATAACTTATCAGTTAAATCCAATAAATTATCTGATGTACTCTGCGAAGGTGTAAAATATCTAACCTATCGCTTGCGCTTAGCAAGGCAAGGTAAAGCATTAAAGGCCACAGACCCCACCATCTGAACTGTGCAGTAATGTCTGGAGGAAAAAAAGGCACCCTCCAGATGGAGGATCAGCAATGCTACGGGAAACTGCATGTGTAGAGGTGGATGAATGTAGGGTATGCACCTCAATGGACAACAACTCCTCAGAGGCTCAGTGGTATCAAACATGTTTGATATTATCACATTATCAAGGCATATGGAACATAATTGAGAGGGCAGATTTAAGGCCTCCTCACAATATAAACAGGAATTACTCTTAGGAATAGAGGGAGTACCCTCTAAAGTAACAGAATCCTCCATCACTAGAGCAATAACCGGAGAACTATAGAAAATAAAACAATCTTATTTTATTTTTAAAAAAAAGGCACACTTATACCCCAATGGCTGGGGCACTCCCCACCTTCTATGACTCAGACAGTACAGATATTTATGACTCCTCTCTGATAGACACCTGGTCAGGAAAGAGGCAATGAATGCTGTGACCACTCCCGGTCACATGGTGCACAATGCAGGACCGTCCCTGCTATGAGAAAAAGCGTGCCAAGCTTGTAAACTGCATAGCTCTCAAAGTAAAAGGAAAACTGCATATTCCATAACAGCCTATGAGCCCATAACATCTCACACATAAAAGCAGCATAAAAACAAATAAACATATAAGATTATTTCCCACTGTTCAATAATCCCCCTCAGGAGATATTAACCCTTGATTTCATAAAGATAAAGGAGCCACACTGTGACCCTGTCTTCTAACATTAACTTGAGTGTAAAATAATGAAATGATCTTACCGGAATCTAAGCCATGGAACAGTAACATGGTCCTTCAAGTTTGACAGATTGTAGCAGCGCTTCTGACATGGACTTGAGTGAAGAAAGCATGCAGCGAAACTCGCCAATGCTGATTGCTTAAGGAGCTGTTAATATGAGTTGGGATGGTTTAGCAGAAAGACTCTCCCTGCATCTCCGGACTCTAACTTTCATCCAGGCTGACAGGACTACTTAAAACTCCAGTCCCATCTCGAAGAGTACTACCCTCAAAAAGAGACTACTCCAAAATATTCTGACACTTCTCTGCCAACCTCCTGTGACGAAAGGCAAAAAATGACTGGGGATGAGGAAGTGGGGGAGGTATTTAAGCCTTTGGCTGGGGTGTCTTTGCCTCCTCCTAGTGGCCAGGTTCAGTATTTCCCACAAGTAAGGAATGCAGCTGTGGACTCTTCCCATATTTTGCTTGGCTAAATATCTAAATCTTCACACAACCTTGTTCTTAAAAGAAAATTAAAGCATATAAAATGATTTGTATTAATTAATGGGACACCCTGGCTATGTGTGTGTCTGTATAATGTGAGTGTTTATTTATATGTGTGAGTGAATGTGTGTTGTATGTGTAAGTGTGTGAATGTATATATATGTGTGTGAATATGAAAAATAAAATAAAATATATATATATATATATATATATATATATATATATATATATATGTGTGTGTGTGTGTGTGTGTGTATGTATGATTGACTAAAATATGTTACTCGAAAAAAGTTTCACTCAAACAACTATTTCAGAGTGAAAATTGTATTCAGAGTACACACAGTGTGTGGGAATTGCTCATTGCCACACGCGGGGAAACAGTTTGCAAGGAAAGTACACAGAGTTAGCAATGGCAACAAAAGCTGAATTTACTTAAAAGGGACACGATACCCAAATGTTGAAGCATTTGAAAATGATGCAGCATATCTGTAAAAAGTGGAATAGAAAATAGCAGCTGAACATCTCTATGTAAAAAAAGGAAGATATTTCCCTATTCAGATTAAAGTTTACCATGTAATCTCGTGAAGTTTCAGCAAAATCCCATGAGAACACTCCAAAGTAAAGCATGACCTCAGCACTGTTAATTGACTATTTTTTTCTACTTGCAGCTGGACAGTAGCTGAAGTATAACTGTTCACAGAGCACTTACTCTTGTGAGTAGAAGACATTTTGAGGTAAAATGTTTTTTTTTACACAGATATTCAAGTGATATATTCTCATCAGCTTTTTACAGTTATGCTGGATCACTTTCAAGTGATTTAGCATATGAGTAGTATGTCCCTTTAAATTATTTTTGCCAATTATCCCCTCACTTGAGTGGCATTATTGCTGTTACTGTATATAAAAAAAATCTAAACAGGGTTTGATTTAAGACTATATTATAATAATGGAAAATGTAAAAAGGGGTGAAAAAGTTTAAGAAGCTCTCATTTAGACTATATTAACATTGCCCAGAACTGTGCATACTAGGTAGGTATGCTTTACAAGTAAAAGTATGACATTAGGAAAACATCACAAAATAGAAGAAGAGATGAAGGAGAGGACAAAGTTCAGTTTCTTATTCTATGTAATTGTAACACGGCATAAAGGGATATGCAACAATTTGTTTCCATGATTCACAGATCATACAATGTTATAATTTACTTCTACTATCTAATTTGCTTTGTTCTTTTGGTAGTCTTTGTTAAAAAGCATACCAGGCTCAGAGGCTGGGAGCTAGCTGCTGATTGATAGCTGCACATGCATGCCTTTTTGGATATGTTAAGTCCCACTTAGGACAGATGGTGAGCAGCATTCACACAACCCCACCAATCACCAGCTGTGGAACTTTAAGTATGTATTTAACTTATTTGGGAGCCTCAATACTGCAAAAATCACATGTTCCAATGAGTTAAAGTGTATAATGATTCCGCTAACATATATATTTAACTGCTGAGCTATTTCCACTCCTGTGCTGAGCTGTTTTGCAGTTTTTAGATGCTGCTCACATTTAAGCCCTACTGTAGGCAATTTTTCAGCAGAAGGGGTTATCCCATCTAAATTAGGGCCTTTGGGTATATTTATATAACTGAGCCTCTACTCAAATGTACATTTATTCACTCTAGGTAATCCGTATTACCACAGTGAACACCTGGCTATTAAAACTTGAATAGGGCTTTATTTAAAACAGGGGCTTATGGGCTTTATAACAAGAGGTCATGCGGGTCTATATGCCCTTTTGATTAGCTTTTATAAGTTTAAAGGTTTTAAAAAGTGTACTTTTTATTTTTTTTAAATAATGCGTTAGCTTTATACCCCCCAAGTTACATTATTGCCTGCTCGTTCAAAATGGTGGTTTCAAGGGGCTTGATTTAGGGAGGTGAGATTGAGAGGTTTGAATAATTTACCCCACCATTCATTTTGAGATTAGCTCCAAAGTCCTACCCCCAACATGACAACATGTGGTTGTCATCCGCACTAAAGGCATTGTATGGATCGCAGCAAAGGTGTTAAATTAGTACGTTTTTCGTTTGGAATTGTCACTTTAAATATTTGTTAATGTATTTAAAAGAAAAACAGCTTTTTTTTGTCATATTGTTCTTTAGAAATGCAGCCTAGAAAATATTTTTAAATGTCATAGTCCTGCCATAGGTCATGGTTTGATGCTATAGAATAGAAAACTGTATTATGCTGAATTTCTTTACAGAAACAAAGACTGACACATTTTTTCCCCAAACAGAACCGAGAGATTTAAATACAATATAAGAAAAAAAACAAAAAGTAAATGCATGTTGTCAGTATATGCAATGAGCTTACAAGGTAATACGGCAATCATAATACATGATTTGAAAATATTAGATATGGGGAGAATATAAGATAAGTAATGGGATCACTACACTTATACAATATTTCCTGTAAACATATCTGGTTTCTTCTGTATAACACTGACAGCAAGTGAAAGCCTTCACGTTTTCAAGTTTAACACATTTTTAAAGGACAGTAAACCCCTTTTAATTAAAAGATATTTCTTAAATCCTGTAATAAACTTACATACTGGGTGAGTTTGAAAAATGTTTGGACTACATTTTCACCTTGCTTTCTGCAACAGTATTTCAGTAGCTAAACTCCACCCCTTATTTGGAAGAACCAATCTGAATTTGGGATTGAAGCAGACAAAGTTAGCCGGTGTTATGTTAGCAAACTATTGTTTTGCATTTCTTTAAATCTCTAACCCTAACCTCTGCTGAAGTCAAATATATATTGCACATAGTTTGGCTCGTGAAGTCACTATCAGTACTCAGAATTGGAAAACTAAATACTCAGACTTGAAATGAAAGTCAAAATTAAACTTTAAAGGATCAGGTAAAACATACAATTTTTAAGAGACATTTGCTTCTCATCAAATTATCAAATTATGGGAAAAAGGGGCAAAATAAATAAAAGTAAACAGCACAGTTTTATATATTAATACACATAAAACGTTTAATATATGGCAATCTGAAAATGTCCCTTTATGGTTTAGTTATATGTGCCCACTATCATTGCAAGGGCTTTAAATAAATCATTTTATACAAGTCAAGCATGCAAACATATGTTTTGTATACTAGTTGGATACATGCAATCAAGCACAGTATCATTTTCATATTCCTTATATTCTGATCATGATACATTGCTCCGCTTCTTTATCAATAAAGGGCTCAGTAATGTTACAAATAATGCAACAGAAACATCACATCAAAATATATCCCTTGAAATTTTACTATTAAATTTGTAGTTTGCTACAATTATTAGAATATTGATTTATTTAATGTAAACATTTTACTCCAAAAAAAATAAACCCAAATGCACAGGAGTGTGCCAGGTTTAATAAGGGAACATATTAAAAGGGGTAGTAAAGTCCAAATTAAACTTTCATGATTCAGATAAGGCATGTCATTTTAAACAACTTTCTAATTTACTTTTATCATCAAATTTGCTTTGTTCTCTTGTTATTCTTAGTTGAAATTTAATACTAGGTAAGATCATATGCTAATTTCTAAGCCCTTGAAGGCCGCCTCCCATTTGAATGCATTTGACAGTTTTCCACAGCTAGAGGGCGTTAGTTCATGTGTTTCATATAGATAACTTCACGTTCATGAACACAATGTTATTTAAGTCAGCACTAATTGCCTGAAATGCAAGTCTGTCAAAAGATCTGAGATAAGGAGGCAGTCAGCAGAGCTTATATACAAGGTAATTACAGAGGAAAAGTATATTTCTATAACAGTCTTGGTTTTACAAAACTGGGGAATGGTAAATAAAGGGATTAGCCATCTTTTTAAACAATAACATTTTTGGTGTTTACTATCCCTCTAAATAGAATAATTTAAGAACATTTTAAAGTAGAATAAAAAAGGTGATCAAATTCTATGTGCACAATGATCAAAAACTCATGGAGAAATCATACAAAATCTTTGGGGTTATTTTTATGAGAATTATAATGTAGGTGTCTCTCCATGACATCCAAAACCTTCCATAGTGAGATTTTACAGCTCTCAAGCTAAAATTTGTCTCTATAAAGTTCATTTATGACCCTCACAGTAATCTCACTAGAGTGGAAGTCTTTAGATAAAGAAGCCTTATCCTTATATCTTAAAGGGGTATGCATTATTGCATTACGGACTCCCAAACAGGACTTTACATGCGTGTTTAACCCCTTTGCATTGGCTCAACAAATAGTTTCCTTGGGGATGCTTTAACAATTTACAGCATGACATTTTTGCCTTGAAAAGTCCTCTTAAAAGGGACAGTTCACCCAAAAACTTTCTCCCCTTTAAATTATTCCCAATGATCCTTTTTACCTGCTAGAGTGTATTAAATTGGTTGCAAGTAGCTCCTTTACCCCTACTTTGGCATTTTAAATAGCTGATTTAGCTCATGGTTCCCTAACCTATACTTAAAGTTTTGATACTGGAATATATGCTATTGACAAGCCTAAGTAAACACAGCCAGCAGAAGAAGTTACACTGCCAGTGGGGGTGCAGGATAGTTAAGTAATAAAATTATAATTTTCCATTGTTTTCTCTATGTATTGAGCTTTGGTGTTCCAGAAAAATATAAGATAAGGAAGCAAGTCTGTGTACACAAAGTGATAACATAATGAGATCTGATATTACCTTAAGTTCAACCCCTTGTAATAGGCTGTGGTTTCAAAGCACAAAACCAGCTACTTCAGATACACAAATAAACCCGAAAATGCAATTTCTCAAATATTTTATACTCTGCAGGTGGTATAACAAGTCATTTAAAATACATTAATGGAAAAACAATTTTACCGTGTACTGTCCCTTTAAATTAGCTTAGCAGGGCTTGATAACATTATCAAACATAGTAAACACTGAGAAAAATCAAGGCATCAGTAAAGAATTTTAGGAGCAAAGCAATTTTATATCCTTTTTTTTTTTATAAAACTACAAACAAATCTTTGCATAGATTTTTTTTTTTTAGCCTGACATCTTATTTTTC